>NC_090246.1:24789024-24791524 GCF_037325665.1 Littorina saxatilis
TTTGATTTGGAAATTGTGGCTGTATAAGCTTCTTTCAGTTTTTGTGATGACACCCTTCGCTCGATTTTTTTTATGTAAAGGGAAGCAACCGGTCGCTCTCATTGTGTCCAATTCACTTCTTAAAAGTACTTTTCTTGTGTTTGATGTGTCTCTCACTACAATCGCAGTCGGCTATATACGTATTGTATGTGTATTCTTGTTTTCATGAGTGCATGCTGAAATGCATCACTCACGTACGCAAAAATCGTGCACCTCATCCTCGGAAGAAGCAAAAGCGCTGCAAGAGATCTGGCCGACTTCTCAAGCGTTGGCAGAGCTCGGGGAGTACTGCTTGGTTGGAAAGTCTGAAGGAACAGCCCCTGTTTGGATCTAGAAAAATACCATGGATCATCAATATTCTGGTCGACCTAATTGTCATCATTATTGTTGTTGTCGCCGTGTCTATCGTCGCCGCCGCCGTCACCATCATTTGTCTTTGCAGTTACCAACGTTCCTACTGATGCTGTTTTCGTCGTCATTATAGTTGTCATCGTTATTGTCGTACCGATGTTCTTAGCATCATTTGTTTTATCCTCATCGTCATCCTCATCATCATCATCATCATCATCATCATCATCATCATCATCATCATCGTCGTCGTCGTCGTCATCATCATCATCGCCGTCGTCGTCGTCGTCATCGTCGTCATCGTCATCGTCATTATCGTCATCGTCATCGTCATCATCATCATCATCACCATCATCATCATCATCATCATCATCATCATCATCATCATCATCATCATCATCAATAACAAGAACGTCGTCGTCAACGTCGTCGTCGTCAACGTCATAGTCGCTCAAATCAAATGCCGTGCTGTCCTGTCTACATCTTTACGTTCCCATGATTGTCAGCATGGCATACTGACGTGTGGAAAACAAAAAAATGCAGATTAAAACAAATTCTTAATCCTTTCATTGATTTTATTCGTAAACAGAGCCAGATCAAGTTTGAAAGGTGTGTGGGTCATTTTGTCGTGCCGATAGCTTCTTGGTCCAAGCCTTCCAAGATTCAAACGTAATTATCACAAAAATAGTAAACGTCTTTATTGGCAGTTACAGCATTGCAACAGGAATAATAATGAACATCTTTCCCGGATTATTAAGAAAGCAAGCCCTTAGTTTGTCTTGGTCATTTTTAACGAGAGAAACAAAAAGGTCCAGGCCTGACCGTTATTATTCTTATTAGGTCACCCACATTAAAATCAGTCCTGGCTGGTCAAAAAGGGCATGATGATAGCGACAAACAACACAATACACCGACTCACCTGAAGTACAGTCAGTCTCGGTCACCTGGCCTAGACCACCAGACCTCTGGAACCAGTTTTTGAAATCGGGTTCACTATTACTCCATTGGCTGATCAGCTGCTGAAGCTGCCTCACAAAAGGGTTATTCATGACGTCCGAACCTCCACCTCTTCGCTGCCCTCGACCACCACCACCGAATAGACTTCTCCCGATCTGACGATAGCGACTGCGCCCGGCGTTGCCGTGACCATCTCCATTTCCTTGACCAGACTGACCACCTCTACCAAACTGACCTGGAATCGCCGGACCAAACTGACCATTCCTACCTATTTGGCCGAACTGATATCCTTGGCCCCGTCGACTGCCGGGTTGACGACCTCGACTTTGTCCACCTCGTGGTCCAATCGGACCGCCAGAACCACCCGATAGGTGACCTCGATTCCCTGGATTAGCTGGACTGCCTTCTCTGCCTCCTTCGGATGCTTGGGCTTTGAAGCTTCCCAATACACTCTGAGCATCGCATCCAAGTCGTGTCACTGTGCAAATCTCGTTTACTATTAACAACGCGAACAGAGTAAAGAGCGCAGTGTTTTTCACTTCAGTCATCATTCTCAATGTTTGCCCTCTGTTTGAAAGCTAGCCTTGTTTGTAAGTGTTTGTCTTTTTCTCTCTGTCTTTTTCAGTATATCATTCTGGTTCTCTTTCTTTTTCCTCTCTCTTCCTATGTCTGTTCGCTTTCTTTTCTCGTGTTTTGTTTTTATGGGACCCTTTACTCAAATATCCGTGGTAACTCGGAATGCTTCCTCCCAAAAGTGTAAACCGAATTAGATCCTCACCTTAAAAATGGGCTTATATATACCCAGTCATCCCAGACGGCACACTCATTAGTTTGACGAAAAATGTTACACAACTACAAAATAAAGTGGCCTTTAGCACGCGAGGATGTGAAATGACACAAGTGAATCAAGTACTCCTCGCTTGTCATTGTCTCTGTCAGCGCCCTCTTGCTTTCTTTATTTGGTGTTTAACGTCGTTTTCAACCACGAAGGTTATATCGCGACGGGGGAAAGGGGGGAGATGGGATAGGGGAAAGGGGGGAGATGGGATAGAGCCACTTGTTAAGTGTTTCATGTTCACAAAAGCACTAATCAAAAATTTGCTCCAGGGGCTTGCAATGTAGTACAATATATGACCTCATTGGGAGAATGCAAGTT
>NC_090246.1:24794024-24806524 GCF_037325665.1 Littorina saxatilis
GTTTGTGTACACAGGAAGTTGTGACATCCGTCACCCTATGGGAGGTGTGAAGGCAACATTGTTCATCAATAGAAAGTTGTGAAATCCGTCACCCTATGGGAGGGGTGAAGGCAAAATTGGTCATCACTGAGTTTGTGTAACACAGGAAGTTGTGAAATACGTCACCCTATGGGAGGTGTGAAGGCAAAATTGTTCAACAAAAACATCATAGGTCGAACTGTGCAGGGTCAACCGCAACAAACTCAAACCATTCATAGTGAACTGCATCTGAGTGACTTATTTACCGACATTTTTATTTGTTATTTTTAGCACAGGTGTAGGAAAAAATCATGAACCAAAATGTTATTTATTTTCTAATTTAACATTTGTTTTACAAATGTGACCATGGTCTTTCAAACATACAGTACAGTGACATTAAACATTGTTATGTTAAAAAAAAGAAAAAAGAAAAAAAGCTTTTGTGCACAAATCAGAAAATACATTGTACATTTTACCTACAGGTCAAACAGTGTCTGTGGCTAAGCCCGACCCAGCAAATTGTCAAGAACAGGCGCTTGCATTTGGATGTGTCCAATGATAGTAGGTTTGGTTGTGATCAATCAGAATAATGTAGGAAACAAAATTATGACTAGTATTATTTCATTCTGCTTTGTCGAATCATAGCATTTAAAACTTAACAATTGAGAAAAAATAGTTATTATTATCACACGCCGAAACCACACGCCGAAGCATATCCGGTCGATCGATCGGCCCATGTCTGCCAGTAGCGGTTAGGTATAAAGCACTAAATTCACTGACTGAGCAATGAAGAGTTTGTGGCTGGGTGGTAACAGGTCCGGCTACGGCGAAAGTGGTCCGGGTTCGATTCCCAGCATGGGCGGATTATCTATTTTTTTTGTTTTTTTGTGTTAAATTCTTGTTTATTATTATTATTTATTATGAACGTTTTAATGTTTTGTTTTACTCTAACTAATTTTTTTAATGTTTAAAATAAATAAATAAATAATTAATTAATTAATTTTAAAAAAAGTTAATCCTAGGCCTGCGGCCAAGGGGGGCGAAGTATACCGGTACCATTTGAGAATCAGACCAAATGAGAATTGAACCATTTGAGAACATCCTTTTTTTTCAATCATTACATCGAAGGCCTGCGGCCCGGGGGGGTTCACATGGTTTGTTTGTTTGTTTGTTTCAGACCCACACCCATATACACACATTTCACATTTAAACCATTTGTCGGCCCCCTGTCGATATGTATCGACTTAGTTCCTTGTTAGAGTATTACCACTAGTGTAACTTTGGTAGTCCTGAAAACAAGACAACATGGGTTGCAAGATTGATGTGAAAGTGATTTTTGTTCGCTGAAAACGTTCTGCAAGTGGCATCTATGTCAAGTTACGAAGCTGATGCGGCAAACAAAACCCACTCTTAATAAAAAAAATAAAAAAACCGACCAGGTTGTTGATTTTTGGTATGTGTCCAAGTGAGCCGATGCATGCTCTTCAACAATATAAAGCCCTGGATACATGTTCGGTGGTTTACATTGGCGTGTACCCGAGAATGATTGTATCTTTCGTTTGCTTTAAATTTTATTTTACCATTATCTAACTTGTTTGTCAGTGTCTGTGTGTAGAGATGGATGCATACAAATGTTGGTTATTGCCGTTGATGCTGTTGTTGTTGTTGTTATTATCCACACAGACACACACACACACACACACAAACGCGCGCGCGCACGCACGCACACACACACACACACACACACACTCGCACACACACACGCACACACACACACACATACATACACACACACACACACACACACACACACACACTGTTCATCCAATACGCAAGTGTAGTGAAACAGAGTTAAGACCTTCAAAATACAACTTTACTACGGGTTAATCGAAAATAATCCTTCAAATGCTGGCGTCAGATGCATCCCCTTCGGTTTACAAGGTAACACCAAGCACGCAGGAAAGTGAGAACATCTGAAAGGAAGAAACGATGAGTGTATATCCTTGGCATTCGATGTCATTAATCCAACAAATAAGCCCACAAATTTGACGGGCACATTTCCAGTTTGTGGACTACAAAAATAAGCCCACAAATTTGTGGGGCACATTTTCAGTTTGTGGACCACGAAATGAAGGCCAAAACAAAATGTGGGGCACAAAATGTGCGCCATAAAAATAAAGGCAAATAAAAGTAGTCCTTAAATAAAATATGAAGCAAGTTTTTGTGGACCATAAAATCCGATTGATCACTTTCCCGAGAAGTCGGTTTTAAGACACAATAAAACGCTCTTCCTTAGTGGAGTACATGAATAGTATTGATGACGAAAAAACATGGCGGCCGTCGTTACTGACATTGAAAACAATCTAATATCAATTATCCCATGACCTGCCTCTTTGTCTCTGTTAGCTGAGGAGGTGATTATTCTGAATATTCCGTCACAACCATATGGATATCCCATCACAACCGAGTTTCGATCTCAACTGTCATTGGTCATTGTCTTTGATTTCAGAGTGCAATTGAATAATGTATAGAGGTCATCAGCATATTCAGAGTTTACAGATGGACAACTTTTTTCAACATACGACTGAAATATTTTGTGGTGTCAAAGTCAATATCACGTATAGGTACAGGCCTACATGTGTCAATATTGAGAAAATAAAGAATACTTCATACGATACGCACATTCTGCATGGATTTAAAGAGCGGAGTCGAGATATTTCGCTGGTTGAAGAGACTGCATGGTCAAAGGCATGTTCAACGAGTATCGCGAGTGGGATCAAGGGACGATACTCCCTAATTTTTACACAGACAGCCATCTACACAGAACCGAGAGAGAGAGAGAGAGAGAGAGAGAGAGAGAGAGAGAGAGAGAGAGAGAGAGAGAGAGAGAGAGAGAGAGAGAGAGAGAGAGAGAGAGAGAGAGAGAGAGAGAGAGAGAGAGAGAGAGAGTGAGCGCAATCAAAACACAACCCAGTCACCTGGTAGTTCGAAAACTCAATCTGAAACTGACATCGATTGTCGAAGGCATGCCTGCGGTGCATAACTCTGGAAAAGTTGTCGTAGCTGGGAACCCGTTGAGATCCATTCCAACGCCAAACAAATTATCAGAAGACTCACCATGAAGTCAAATCAAACGTTAGGTTTTCTCATTTGGTTATTTGCTTTGGCTTTAAGTGTATTGCTTCGATTGATAGCTGAATCTGCTTGCAACCGTGCTGTTCAAGACTGTTCGAACTGTCGTCTGGAAGACGGGCTTGTGTGAATCCGAGTCGAGTCAACTGCGGGGTTCAGCGACAAATGAGGGAGTGGCACCAAAATGAAAAGAAGAAGACGAAAAGAAGTTGGAGATACAGTTAAGATATATGGGGAAGAGAAGAGGATGTGAGGTGTTAGATGTATCCAACCTTAGGTGTTCAAACTCAAGACCGGGACAAAGTAGAAAGCGATGTACCGTGACCAACTCTCAGTGCCGACATACAACTTCCAAGCTTTATTGCTTAACGTCTACAACAGGCGAAGTATTGAAGCTTTGGCTCACCTAAACCCGACGACTGAATATATGTAAGTGATCCACGTGTGAAAACCAAAACAGAACAGCGCGATGACAGCCAACATTTCTATCCCCGACTGACAAACAGTAACACTGCATGCGAACTGACTTGGGTCAACGATCAAACCAGCACGGCCCGAACTGAATTTGTTGCGCTGCCATTATCGTGCGCAATTCTGGTAAAAATATAAACCCGGTATGCCGAATTGAGTATAACGAAAGCCGATGTCAAATATACACAGGGATATTTTAAAATGACTTTCAAAATGTAAAAGCAGATAGCAGACCTTTTTATAAGCAATATGAATGACTGAATGTCCACATACAAGTCGAATGACGCCGTCCATTATGCTGACAAATGGAAACTAGCTTTGCGCATAAATTCATTGACATGAATTTCGACTGCGGAGGCTTTTGGCAAGCTGAAAACAGGCACGGGCAGGTTTTAGTGGAAAAAGTAAGTGTTTTTAATGAAAACGTCGGAGTAATGGGATAAATAGCTTACACACCTCGTCCTGAATATCTTGCATATTTCCCTCGGGTCGATTTTCATGTATTACGTACCTCGCCAAAGGCTCGGTAATACATGAAAATCGACCCTCGGGAAAATATGCAAGATAATCAGAACTCGGAGTGTGTAACCTATATTTGGCAGTTCAACACGTCCACCAGAGAAATATATCGACAAACAAGTTGAAACACTGACTGCCCTTCTGAAGGAATTCAATCGGGATGTGAATGAAACAGCTGATTTTGCTGATTTGGACACGGTTTGCCTTGAATGGGGAGGTTGGCGATGAATCGCACTGTTCTACACTACAGGACATTTTCCTCTCACTGATTTTCAATCATCGGTTTGGATCAACCAGCAGGTAAGTTATTGTTTTTAAAATCCAAGACATGGCCATTGCAAACGTGGCCTTTGTAGAACTGAGCAAGATTCATCTGTTGTGTATGTGTGTGTTACTGAGTAACTGGGTGTGACTGTGAGTCACAGAGTGTGTGCTTGTTGTGTTCTTTTTTTTTTACTCAAGTTTAGAAAATTCTTGATCTTTAATCTGTATGCACAGAATCAAATGCTGCCGTATCAGTGTATGAACTATGGTTGTAAAAGAATAAACAAAACAATTACTGAATTAGTGAGTGATTTGGCTCTGATAGTGAAGTTGAAATAGTACTTATTTCATTTTCAAGACATGTTAATAACTTAATAGTTCTGTTAAATATTGTTATGGTTTTTTCAGGCCTCCCGAGAAACCAGAGATGATGTGCATCTTTCATACAGCCCCTGTCTTCCAGTTCCAACAGTTTACCTTTAAACACTGATACATGTACTGGAGAGGTATTAGGATGACTTGGCGTGGTGCTTTACATTACAGACGGTTCCCCTGAAGAGTAAGTTACACATTTCTTTACCACTTACAGCTTTTGCTTGTCAAATCTGTAGGGTAAAATGTATTTATATATATATGTAACATTAGGTATTGGTGATGGTAGTCTGAAGCTATAAACATGTACTGATGTAGATCATTCAGCAGTCTTTTGTTCTTTGTAAATTGTATTACATTTACAAGTACTTTGTAGATGAAATTATTCATAAATGTGACCCTCCACCACGAAATGAGTCGCATGTCATCTCGCGCGGTTCTGCGTAAGGCCTAATGTAAGTCCGGGGAGTGTCTGGTAACAGTGTGAGGGTCACCTTTGTCACAGGCTTATAACTCAAACAGTTTTCGCTCTTTAAAACGGGTTTCACCACAGGATAGAGCATACAAAACTCTTTAGGAATATGTAAAAATATGAAAATCATGCAAAGGTGACATGTGACTCATTTCGTGGTGGAGGGTCACAAATTTGAAGATGCATAATAATACTGTGCATGGTAATTGGTATGATGTACTTTGTATACATAATGGTACAAATATCTTTATTTTCTCTCTCCTTCCCATCTTAAAGTTTGTTGCAACCCTATACTCATAAAGTGCATTATGCTGTTTGTATGAACATTGAACTATTGTGATACAAGAAAGTAAAACATGAAATAGCTAGAATGAAAGATTTACTCATTACTGGAATTATTTTAAATACAGTCAGTCCTTTCCTTGGCTCACAATCACAGATCTGGCCATTTTTTTATTTATTTATTTATTTTTTTACATGGAATAAGAGTTACAATGTAAATTGTAATACCACCTGTGTACTTGGATACCTACTTCTACATTCAACACCCTGACTGCCCTTGCGCAGAGTTAGAATTTTCTGAATGATTTCACATCACATTTCTCAACAAAACTGTAAGGTGTCAACGCTATATAGGGAATAATAATAATAATAATAAATGAGCATTTATATAGCGCAACATCATAACTTTACAATTATGCTCTTTGCGCTTCAAGACACATTTAAAATTAAAACACAGTTATACAAGCATTTACATCTACATTCATAGTCAACAACGCTTAATTAAAAGCATACACCATCAAACATACATTACAAAAGATTCTTCCATTAACTAAGTAATAAAAACATGAATAAAAAATGTGTGTGGGATGAGGGCTCATGCTGTCAATTTAAAAAATAGTAAATTTCCATCACATTCTAGAAAAACCGCTCACATCATCAGCATAACAAGATATCATGTCGTTAGAAAGGTTCTTGTGAGGAAGTCTTTTTAATCTTAATGATGAAAGATTTTCATTTTAATTTTAATGATGAAAGTATATAAATAAATGGTTTTCACAGGAAGGAATGATGGCACCTGTAATATTACAGAACAATGTTTGCAGTTTAGTTAATAGTTGTCACTGTCAGTATCACCCACACCATTCTCCATCCCACTGATTGTGTGAAGAACAAGTATTACTTCCTACCTTCCCGCACCCCCACCCCCACCACACACCCTCTTCTCAATACCAAAAACATATCCCCATCAGCGCACAGCAAAGTCTGAATGTGCTCAGTAATACATTTTCTTTATTTTCCAGGAAGTGAGGTGCCGAGATATGACGTGCAGGCAGCTTGCAGAGTGGTGCCTGGCTTTGCTGAGGATGATGATCAGATTCAGTCCATTCTGTGCTGACGGAGCTACCAGAACTGCTTTGATATAGTCCATCTGAAGATGCTATTCTTACAGAGGTTTTCTGTTGCCTTAGTGGTGAAATGAACATGTAACACATTAACAATAACATTCTACACAAATAATGTGTGGCGCGGTGTGGATCAAGGGTACAACGTATTTGTTTGTTTGTTGTTTGTTTGTTTGCTTAACGCCCAGCCGACCACGAAGGGCCATATCAGGGCGGTGCTGCTTTGACATTATAACGTGCGCCACACACAAGACAGAAGTCGCAGCACAGGCTTCATGTCTTACCCAGTCACATTATTCTGACACCGGACCAACCAGTCCTAGCACTAACCCCATAATGCCAGACGCCAGGCGGAGCAGCCACTAGATTGTCAATTTTAAAGTCTTAGGTATGACCCGGCCGGGGTTCGAACACACGACCTCCCGATCACGGGGCGGACGCCTTGGTACATTGTAACTTATGTAAGTTGTGATTTCAGCTAAATACAGGTAGTGTTTGGTATGCAGATATTTACTTACAGCAAACAGCGGTTTGTTTGTTTTTACTACATAAAGTGGTATTATCTTTTATGTTGTTTGAGTGCTTTAAATTAAGCTGTTCGCCGTAATGAATATGCAGTGAGAAATTCGTTCATCCTTATGACAAAAGATATTACAATTCAACTGTAGTCTGTTGTCAAAAAATCGTTCTATATGATTGTAGATATGATACATATGTATCTTTGTGCCAAATATCAGGAATTTCTGATGTATGATGTCGCTGTTAAACCGTTTCCTAGAAATCCAATGTAACGACTGTTTCCATAGCAACGGCACTCTACGTCGATCAGTATTCACAATCCTCCGAAAGCGGCGTATGGCTGTCAAAATGGCGGGGTAAAAACGGTCATACACGTAAAAATCCACTCGTGCAAAAACACGAGTGTACGTGGGAGTTTCAGCCCACGAACACAGAAGAAGAAGAATAAGAAGTATTCACAATTGTTTTATTTATTTTTATGTCACTTCCCAGAAAACCAGGTTATTCCATATATTCTCCAAGTTCAATTTTACTGCCGCACATTGCCTTAACAAAATGTTACTTCGCCGTGACCGTCTCCATTTCCTTGACCAGACTGACCACCTCTACCAAGCTGATGTGGAATCGCCGGACCAAACTGACCATTCCTACCTCCTTGACCGAACTGATATCCTTGGCCCCGTCGACTGCGGGGTTGACGACCTCGACTTCCTCCACCTCGTGGTCCAATCGGACCGCCAGGACCACCCGATAGGTGACCTCGATTCCCTGGATTAGCTCGTCTACGTATGCCTTCATTGCCTCCTTCGACTGGTTCGTTTGAAGCTTCCCAATACACTCTGAGCATCGCATCCAAGTCGCGTCACTGTGCTGAACTCGTTCACAATGAACAACGCGAACAGAGTAAAGAGCGCAGTGTGTTTCACTTCAGTCATCATCCTCAGTGTTTGCCCTCTGTTAATGTTTGAAAGCTAGCATTGTTTGCACGTGCTTGTCTTTTTCTCTCTGTCTTTTTCAGTATGTCATTCTGTTTCTCTTTTTCCTTTTTCCTCTCTCTTTCTATGTTTGTTCGGTTTCTTTTCTCTTGTTTTGTTGTTATGAGAACCTTTACTCAAATACTCGTGGTAACTCGGAATGCTTCCTTCCAAAAGTGTAAACTGATTTTGGTCCTCACTTCCAAAATTGGCTTATATATACCCAGTCATCCCAGACGGTACACTCATTCATTTGAAGAAAATTGTTACATAACTACAAAATAAAGTGGCCTTTAGCTCGCGAGGATGTGAAATGACACACGTGAATCATCTTACAAATACTCCTCGCTTGTCATTGTCTCTGTCTGCGCCCTCTTGCAACCGGTTGCTTCCCTTTATATAATACTAGATGAATACCCGCTTCGCCGGGTACAGCTTCGCCGGGAAGAAGTCGGGCCGAATACCCGGCTGTGCCGGGGACCCGGCTTTCGCACGAAGGAAGGGAGATAAACGCGCAAAACACGGGAGAAGATAAGGAAGAGTAATACCCGGCTTCGCCGGGACAGTGACCTTCTAAAAATAGTATAACGGGAATATTGATTGAGCGTTGTCGACAGTGACCTTCTAAAAATAGAAACGGGAATATGGATTGACGCCACACGAAGGAAGGGAGATAAACGCAAAACACTGGAGAAGATAAGGAAGAGTTAGTGGGAATGGATCTGGGAAGATGAACAGAAAAACCAAAATCGGTTCAGCGCTGCGCGCTGAGAGCACGTGTTAAAATATCTCATCGACCAGGTTGTGTCCGGGGTGTACCTGAATATGGCCATCAAATTTGAAACAGATCCATCGAGAACCTTGGCCGTGCATCGCGAACACACAGACACACACACACACACACACACACACACACACACACACACACACACACACACACACACACACAAGTCGTATATATATATACTAGATGATTACCCGCTTCGCCGGGTACCGGCTTCGCCGGGAAGAAGTAGAGCCGAATATCAGGCTGCGCCTGGGACCCGGCTTCGCCGGCGCACGAAGGAAAGGAGATAAACGCGCAAAACACTGGAGACCTTCTAAAAATAGTAACGTGCAGTGACCTTCTAAAAATAGTAACGTAGTGACGGGAATATGGATTGACGCCACACGGAGGAAGGGAGATAATCGCGGCTGAAAACACTGGAGAAGATAAGGAAGAGTTACTGGTAGTGGATCCCGACAACAACAAAAACAAACAAACAAAAAAATCGGTTCAGCGCGCACAGCGCTGCGCGCTGAGAGCACGTGTTGAAATATCTCATCGATGAGGTTGTGTCCGGGATGTAGCTGAATACGGTGTCCAAATTTGAAAAAGATCCACCGAGAACTTTGGCCGTGCATCGCGAACAGACAGACAGACAGACAGACAGACAGACAGACAGACAGACAGACAGACAGACACTAGTCGTATATATATATACTAGAATGAATACCCGCTTCGCCGGGTAGCCGGCTTCGCCGGGAAGAAGTACTTAGAGCCGTACGATGGACCCGCCAAGCTTAGGTCCCTCCCAGATTCGTGGAATGGGAACAGCACGAAAAGGATTCAGTGGCCATAATGCCATTCCTGACCATATCGAGTCCCATCCTTGTCGACGAATGTAACCGTGTTAATCACCTTTGGAGGCGAACTCCACTCAAACAGAACTGAGCAAGTTAGAGCTTATCTCTAAGCCCTTTTGAACTGTTATGGCTTCTCAAAGGAAGGCCAGTACATAAAATTACACAAAAGCCGCCAGACCACATCACAAACAGAACTGAACAATGCACAGGTGTTGCTCACATAGAGACACACACACACACACACACATACACACACAAACACAGAGAAGCCGTATCTATAGAGAGATAGATGACAGTGTATTTTTCGCGTGGCTATAAATTGATTCGACCTTTGCACTTTTACAGTGAGGATAATTTACGGGTCCAATTTACGTTCTGGACACTGCGGTGACCTTCTAAAAATAGTAACAGAACGCCGGGAATATCCGAAGATGCCCCCTTCACACTACAGTGCACCATACGAAGGAAGGGAGGTAAACGCTGAAAACATGGAGAAGATGAGAAGATAAGGAAGAGTTACTTATAATGGTGAAATGAACTCAAAAACCAAATTCGGTTCAGCGCTGCGCGCTGAGAGCACGTGTTGAAATATCTCATCGATGATATTGTGTCCGGGGTGTAGCTGAATACGGTGTCCAAATTTGAAAAAGATCCACCGAGAACTTTGGCTTTGGTGTGTCGGTATGGGGGCCCGGGTAGCTGAGGTGGAACCAAAATAGCTGAGGTGGAACCAAAATCGGTTCAGCGCTGCGCGCTGAGAGCACGTGTTGAAATATCTCATCGATGAGGTTGTGTCCGGGGTCTCTCTGAATAAGCCCACCAAATTTGAAGCAGATCCATCGAGAACTTTGGCCGTGCATCGCGAACTCACAGACAGACACACAGACACACAGACACACAGACACACAAACAGACACAAGTCGTATATATATATAGATAGATAGATAGAAACCGAGCACATGGTGTCATTGATCAAAACGAATAATTCAAATAGTCCAACCAGGAGAGAATTCTGGTTGGGAAATCGTTTTTGTTTGAAATGACATATGTTGCGTTCGGTGATTGTTCAATGCGTTTCGTTGTTAGGAATGCTTGTGCACCGTCTGGGATGACTTGGTATATAATATACGCCCATTTTGAAGTTGAGGACCTAGCTCAGCTTACATTTTTTGGAGGAAGCATTCCGAGTTACCATGAATATTTGAGTAAAGGTTCTCAAGACTCATGAAAACAAAACAAGAGAAAAGAAAGCGAACAAACATAGGAAGAGAGAGGAAGCTCTAGCTACGCTCCATCGATCTCACTGTTCGAGGGGCGATAACCTGATAATTACTGCCCATTATGTTCTCGTTCACTTTGTTTCAGTTTGCGAAGCTAAACATCAAATAGCACTGATTGCATTAATTTGAAGAAAAAATTGACACAACTACAAAATAAAGTGGCCTTTAGCAGGCGAGGATTGAGTATTTTCCTTGAAGAGTTTCCCAGAATTCCATATTCTGTTTTAAATAACGTAACATAAAGGCCTTATTTTTCTGCCTCACAAACACTTTCTATAATCACAACACATAAACAACAATACACATATTGAACGAAAAGCAGGAAAGATGGAAACAGATACCGATACATATGTTTTCGAATCTTGGTGAAAGATTGTGTTGTTTCCATTCTAACTCCACTGTAACATTTTTAAAGGATTGGGATTAATTAAAAATGTATTTTGGAAACAAGTGTTAATTTGTTGGTTGAAAAATAAGGACATGATTCAGAGAGCAGTAGGTGGTGAAATGTTATTAAGTGATACGTGTTTATGGAACAGCAGCGATATAATATATTGCGGCCAAACGCTGTTTTTTAGCGATTGGATTAAAGCAGGCGTTTGTCGAGTAAAGGATGTATTTGTTGATAATGAGTTTTTGCCCTTTAATGTTATGCAGCAGAAGGTTGGATGTAAGCCTCCAAGATTCTTTGAATATAGGGTCATTTGTACAGCAGTTAAAGCAGCAGCACTACGCTCTGCAAATGGAAATGTATGTGGATTTAACGGTTTAAAGAATCGGAGTAAGCCTTGTCAATTTCGCAAATTAATTATAAAGGAAAAATATGTGGAGCCGGTTATAGTTAAATTTTGGGAAAATAAATTTGATTTCAGGCCGGGAAAAGAGCAGTGGTTAATGGTAAACAAAGTAACCACTGAAACAAGATTGCGAATGTTACAATCAAGTCAAGTTTATTTACCAAATGCAAAGCACAGGATTTTGTTATGGTGTATGCATCCAGACTTCACACTCCTTCCACACGCATATTATATCATAATAAATATGTACAGATAAAGTGTTCAATTTCACTGGGCCTATTTACATGTGTACACCAACCAGACAGTTCAAAACGGACTGGTTGTTCTTTTAGCACCAATTTGACAGGAGTAATCACAGGTTACATGGATAAAGAGAAATGAATTCCCTAAAATCATATCTAAAAATATAGTCATCAATATAATAAATCCGAGTACATGCTAACACAGTTATTCAAAGGACACAACCCTTACATCTATTAAGATATTTCATTTAAGGATACTCGATCCCTTTCAAAACTTTAACTGACACATATCACAAATCTAACAGATCTAAGAACGATCCACCATTGAGGCCGCAAGGACTGCCTCAGGAAAGAAACTGTTTTTGAAACGAGAAGTCCTGCTCTTCAGAGCGCGGAAGCGCTTGCCTG
>NC_090246.1:24811524-24862353 GCF_037325665.1 Littorina saxatilis
TAGATTTCGGTCGGATTTAGATAGGCTACCTCCCGGTCGGATTTAGGTTCCCACACCTACCTCCAATGTTTACCGACAAACGCTTCTTTAATAACGGAAAGTAACGACACGGGCACGTATTTAAAACAAGAATTGCGTACGGAAAACGCCGGCCTTACCAGATCAGACACATTTGTTAAACGATTTAGAGCCTTGAGAATAAAACAATGATCTCAATCGGTCGGAATTAGATACCCTTACCCTACTGTGTCCGTTTTGAAAGATACGATTAAAAAAAGGCACAGTCGGAGTCGTCTTTTAAATAGCACTTTCATTTCTGTAGTAGTAATGAGTGATCTTCTAGGTCAAAGGCTTTCTTTCTGCTTTGTTTATTGCTGACAGCCAAGTCTCGCATAAAGAGCTTAAGGTGGTGTGGCAGGAATGCTTAAAGCGGAATCCAGACTGAAAAGGATGAAAAGGATTCATTTGTTCCATAATATGCCAGTAGGTGTTTTTGTATGTGCTTTTCTAAGGGTTTAGATAGAACTGGTAAGAGGGAAATAGGTTTAAAGTTGTTTGGGTCTGTATAAGATTCTTATTTTTTTGAAGTGGTAACACCTAAAGGCTTTGGACACTTTAGAATAGAAGGAAACCCGTCTTGTTGTATGCTTAGGTTATAAACATAAGTTAGGGAATCGACAATGTAAGGTAAAGCAAGTTTCAGCAACTTGACTGGAGTGTTGTCTGGACCCATTGACTTCTTATTCTCCATTTGTTCTACCAGTTTTCCAACTTCGTGCACTGAGATTGGAGGAATAGAAAACGTGTCAGTTTGAGTCAACTTTTGTTCACAGAATGTTTTTAATTTTTCAAAATAATCATCGTATCGAGGGACATGTCTGCTAGCGAAATGAAGTGTTTGTTAAAATTATTTGAAGATATTTGTGAACGAAAATTGGTTAATCTTCCTAGATTTATCAAGAATGTCATTCACTGCTCGCCAGATTGTAGCTGTATTCTTTTTATCAAAAATCAGTTTATTAGAATATTCTGCCTTAATTTGCTTGTCTCACAGTGTCCAAAATTTTATTTTTTTTTGCAGTTTATACTCTGTTTTTATGTTGCGCTCGTTAAAATGATCACGCGTCGCCATAGCCTCGATAATGTCTGGAGTTAACCAAGGGGGGAGCTGGGGATGTTTTACTCTATGCTGACGTAGTGGTGCGTGTTTATCAATTATGGAACACACAAGATCGTGAAAAATATTGCAAGCGCTCTCTGCTATAAAATGGGGCTTGGTTAAGATCAAAGAAAAAGGCAGATTCATCAAAATATTTGAAACTTCTGTATTCGATTGTTGTGTGGCCTTTATGACGTGATTTTGGCAATCTAAGTCATTTAAGAGAAATCGAACCAAAAAAAGAGTGATGGTTACTAAAACTTGCGCATTTGCAACGATATTCTTACTATCAGTATAAATATGATCAATCGGGGTTGATGAAGTATTTGTTTCTCTTGTAGGGGTTTTAACCAGCTGATGAAGACCAAACAGAGCAGTGGTTGAGCACCAAGTTGTTTGAGGTCTGAGCAGGTTAATGTTAAAATTGCCAAGCAATACAACATTCTCGTCACGAGTTTTCACTCTGTCCATCATGAAGAGAGAGAGAGAGAGAGAGAGAGAGAGAGAGAGAGAGAGAGAGAGAGAGAGAGAGAGAGAGAGAGAGAGAGAGAGAGAGAGAGAGAGGGAGAGACAGACAGACAGACAAGACAGACAGTGACAGGGACAGAGACAAAGACAGAGAGACTGAGTGAGACAGACAGGTTTACGGACAGACAGACAGACAGACAGACAGACAGACAGACAGACAGACAGGCAGAAGAGAGATAAGATAAGATAATTATGTACGTTACGAGGGTAATAGAACAAGTAGTAATCTGCTGTATTACATTTGTTCCGGTGGATTGCTTTACATCTTTTAGAATCTAATGGCAACGAACTATACAAACTTCAGGTAACATTTGGGATTGAAATCGGTATTTATTCCGATTTTATGTAAGCTTTTGGAAAGAGTTTTACATTAAAAAAAGATTCATGACTGTGCATGCATACTGCTTAGTAACCGTTACAAGTACTGCACAAGTTTCATTTGAGTATTAGGCCAAAAAAATAAATTGTCTGTTTAGGGTAACATGACCAAACAAAGTAGGGTCGGTAGGTAGGTAGGTTTTTTTTTTTGTTTTTTTTGTTTTTTTTGTTGTAAATGCTATGTTGGCTGAACATTCACTTCTTATATTTGATGAATACATGTTTCAAAACTAACGTATAAATAAAACAGAGAGAAAGGGAGAGAAAGAAACGCCAAATGTCTCTTTTTAGCATTTTTACCTCTTTTTTTTTCTTTTTTTTTTTTGAAATCAAAAAAAAGTTTTTGGGTCGGCGCCAAATCGATAGGGTCGGTCGGGTTACCCTAAACAGACAATTTTTTTTTGTTGGCCTTACCACTAGTAAAACTTTGGTAGTCCTGAAAACAAGACAACATTGTTTGCAAGATTGCTGTGAAAGGGATTTATTTCGCTGAAACGTTTTGCAAGTGTAACCTGTGTCAATTTAAGAAGTTGATTCGGCAAAAAATACCCAATCTTAACACAAAACGTCCAGGTTGTTGATTTATGGTATGTGTCCAAGTGAGATAATGCTCTTCAACGGTATAAAGCCCTTGACACATGTTCGGTGGTTTACATTGGCGTGTACCCGAGAATGATTGTATCTTTATTTTGCTTTGTATTTCATTTTACCATTCTCCAACTTAATTGTGTATCAGTGTCTGTATGTGGTAATGGATGCGTACAAATGATGGTTGTCGTTGTTGTTATTGTTGTTGCTGTTGTTGTTGTTGTTGTTGTTGTTGGTGTTGTTGGTGTTGTTGTTGTAATTGTTATTATTGTTCACACCGATTCATGGACACTGACACACACACAGACACACAGACACACAGACACACACACATACACACACACACACACACACACACACACACACACACACACACACACACATTGTTCATCCAATACGCAAATATAGTGAAGCAGAGTTTAGACCTTCTAAATACAACTTTACTACGGGTTAATCGAAAATAATCCTTCAAATACTGGCATCAAATGCATCCCCTTCGGTTTTCAAGGTAACGCCAAACACGCAGCAAAGTGAAAACATCTGAAAGGCAGAAACGATGAGTATAAACTTGAGAAACAGGGCAAAATCAGAAGCGTGGCGATTTGTTATATGGGGAACAGTGTTATTTATTCCCCAACTGGTTATGAATGAAAACTCGTGAAAATGATGACAATATGTCCTATTCATTGTTTTAAAAAGAAATTGTCTTTGTGATGCGAGAGACCACAAGCATGACAAGGTTAACCTTGCCAGCTGTATACTTCACTACGATTGCCAATCGCTATATATCCGTAGTGCTATTTTCATTGAGAGTACAATCATATTCAGATGACTCACCACACAAGAATCGTGCAGATCATCCACGGACATAGCAAAACATCCGGAAAAGCTGTGGCCATCTTTGCAGGCGTTGGCAGATCCCGGGCAACACCGCTTGGTTGGTAAATCTTAAGGTAGTGCATGTGTTTGGATCTAAAGGAAATATAAGATCATCACTGTTCTGATCGTCGTCATCTTCATTATTATTGTCGTGCTATTGTCGTCACCGTCGTTGCAGTTATTACCATCCCCTTTGTTGTTGTTGCCGTTGTTGTCGTCGTCGTCCTCGTCATCGTGGGCGTCATCGTTATCGTCGTACCGGCATAGTCATCATCATCATCATCAACATCATCATCATTATCATTATCATCATCATCATCATCATCGTCTTTGTAGAACTTTCCCGGATATTTTTTATTTTAAAACTTAGTTTCTCTGGGTCATTTTTAATGAGATAAACAAACAAGTCGCGTAAGGCGAAATTACTACATTTAGTCAAGCTGTGGAACTCACAGAATGAAACAGAACGCACTGCATTTTTTCACAATGACCGTTGTCCGCCGCTCGTGCAAAAGGCAGTGAAATTGACGAGCCTGTTTAGCGCGGTAGTGGTTGCGCTGTGCTGCATAGCACGCTTTTCTGTACCTCTCTTCGTGTTAACTTTCTGAGCGTGTTTTTAATCCAAACATATCATATCTATATTTTTTTTTAATCAAGAACCGACAAGGAATAAGATGAAATTGTTTTTAAACCGATTTCGGAAATTTTATTTTAATCATAATTTTTATATTTTTAATTTTCGGAGCTTGTTTTTAATCCAAATATAACATATTTATATGTTTTTGGAATCATAAAATGATGAAGAATAAGATGAACGTACTTTTGGATCGTTTTATAAAAAAATAATTGTAATTACAATTTTCAGATTTTTAATGACCAAAGTCATTAATTATTTTTTAAGCCATCAAGCTGAAATGCAATACCGAAGTCCGGCCTTTGTCGAAGATTGCTTAGCCAAAATTTCAATCAATTTTATTGAAAAATGAGGGTGTGACAGTGCCGCCTCAACTTTTACAAAAAGCCGGATATGACGTCATCAAAGACATTTATCGAAAAAAATGAAAACAAATTCTGGGGATATCATACCCAGGAACTCTCATGTAAAATGTCATAAAGATCGGTCCAGTAGTTTACTCTGAATCGCTCAAAACACACACACACACACACACACTCACACACACACACACACACACACACACACACACACACACACACACACTAACACACACACACACACACACACACACACACACACACACACACACACACCACGACCCTCGTCTCGATTCCCCCTCTATGTTAAAACATTTAGTCAAAACTTGACCAAATGTAAAAAGGTCCTGGCCTGACCGCTGTTAATAATACTTCATAATTATATACATTAAAATCAGCCCTGGCTGGTAAAATAGGGTATGTTCATAGCGACAAATAACGTAATACACAGACTCACTTGCGCAGCTAGTCTGGGTCACCTTGCCTAAACCACCAGAGTTGTTAAACCAGGCTTTGAAACCGGGTTCAGTTTGGAGCCACTGGTTAATCAGCTGCAGGAGCTGCTTCACGGAAGGGTTGTTCCTGACGTCCGAATCATCACCTCTCTCCCGCCCTCGCTCACCTCTGTACCGACCACTCTGGCTCTGACGATAGCGACCCCTACCTTCTTCGCCGTGACCACCCTGACGCCTATCACCATATCCTTGACTACCTCTACCGGGCTGACCTGGACTGCCCGGACCAAACTGACCGTTCCTGCCACCTTGACCAAATAGATTCCCTTGGCTTCCTCGACTTCCAGGTTGACGACCTCGGCCTCCCCCTTCTCCTTCTCCAAATGAACCGCCTTGGCCCCCTCGACCAAACTGACCGCCTTGGCCGAACGGATTTTGTTGGCCCCCTCGACCAAATTGACCGCCTGGACCTAACGGATTTTCTTGGCCCCCTCGACCAAACTGACCGCCTTGGCCGAACGGATTTTGTTGGCCCCCTCGACCAAATTGACCGCCTGGACCTAACGGATTTTCTTGGCCCCCTCGACCAAACTGACCGCCTTGGCCGAACGGATTTTGTTGGCCCCCTCGACCAAATTGACCGCCTGGACCGAACGGATTTTCTTGGCCCCCTCGACCTCCAGGTTGGGGACCTTGACCTCCCCCATCTCCTTGTCCAAACGGACCGCCTGGACTACCTCCCAGACTTCCTTCACGGCCTCCTTGGTTTCCTTGGCCCCATGTTCCAAGTTCTCCCTGAGCATCGCATCCAAATCGTGTCAACTCGTTCACAATCAACAACGCGAACAGAGCAAAGAGCACAATGATTTTCACAGTAGTCATCCTCCTCGGTTCGTGCCCTTTCTTTTGTAGCTATTCGTAGTTCGTCAGCTTGTCTTTATCTCCTCTTTTTTATATTGCCATTCTGTTTTTGTTTTGTTTTAGTGGTAGTCTCTTTTTCGTCTATGGCTTCTTTTCTTTTCTTCTCTACCTATGTCCTTTTTGCTTTCTTTTGTTTTGTGTTTCTTGTTTTAACCTTCTATTAAATATGTGTGGAAACGCAGTATATATACTTTCTCCCCAGAGTGTCAGTGGACTAGGTTTTTAGATCCTCACCCTCAAAGTGGGTTTATATATACCCAGTCAACTCAGACAGTACAATCATTAATTTGACCAAAAAAGTTACGCATCTGCGAACACAGTGCCCTTTCGCACACGAGGATGTGAAATGATTAATAAGTACTTCTGCAATAAAAGTTATGTCTTTGTCCCTGTCCGTCTTTCTGTGTGTCTGTGTGTCTGTCTGTCTGTCTGTCTGTCTGTCTGTCTGTCTCTGTCTGCCTCTGTCTGTCTCCGTCTGTCTCTGTCTGTCTGTCTGTCTGTCTGTCTGTCTGTCTGTCTCTCTCTCTCTCTCTCTCTCTCTCTCTCTCTCTCTCTCTCTCTCTCGTTCTCTCCATCTGTCTCTGTCTGTCTGTCTGGTTGTCAGACTGCCGCTCTCGCACTCTCTTACTCTCTCTCGCTCGCTCGCTCGCTCTCTCTCTCTCTCTCGCTCTCTCTCTCTCTCTTTCTCTCTCTCTCTCTCTCTCTGTCTGTCTGTCTGTCTGTCTGTCTCTCTCTCACTCTCTCTCTCTCTCTCTCTCTCTCTCACTCTCTTTCTCTCTCTCTCTGTCTCTCGGTGGTCTCTCTCTCTCTCTCTGTGTCTCTCTCTTTCTCTCTCTCTCTCTCTCTCTCTCTCTCTCTCTCTCTCTCTCTCTCTCTCTCTCTCTCTCTCTCTCTCTCTCTCTCTCGTTGCAAATGCGCAAGTAGTGCATTCCAGTTTTAGTGACCATCATTCTGTGTTTTGCTCGATTTCGCTTATATTGCCAAAATCATGTCATAAAGGCCACACAACAATCGAATACAGAAGTTTCAAGTATTTTGTTGAATCTGCCTTCTTCTTTGACCTTAACCAAGCCCCATTTTATAGCGTTTTCAATTGTAGTGACGCAGAGAGCGCCTGCAAGATTTTTCACGATATTTTGTGCTCTATAATTGATAAACACGCACCACTACGTCAGCATAGAGTGAAACATCCCCAGCTCCCCCCTTGGTTAACCTCAGACATTATCGAGGCTATGGCGATGCGTGATCATTTCAAAGAGCGCAACATGAAAACAGAATATAAACTACAAAAAAATAAAGTGTTGGACACAGTGAGACAAGCAAAGACTGAATATTTTAATAAACTAATTTCTGGAAAAAAGGATACAGCTACAATCTGGCGAGCAGTGAATGAAATTCTTGATAAATCTAGGAAGGGATCAACCAATTCTCATTCACAAATATCTCCAAATGACTTCAACAAACACTTCATTTCGCTAGCAGACAACCTAAAATCTTGTCTCAAGCAAAATGATTCCCTTGATACGGATGATTGTCTTGAAAAATTAAAAACATTCTGTGAACAAAAGTTGACTCAAACTGACACATTTTCTATTCCTCCAATCTCAGTGCACGAGGTAGGAAAACTGGTAGAACAAATGGCGAATAAGAAGTCAATGGGTCCAGACAAGATTCCAGTCAAGTTGCTAAAACTTGCTTTACCTTACATTGTCGATTCCCTAACTTATGTTTATAACCTAAGCATACAACAAAATGTGTTCCCTTCTATTTTAAAGTGTGCAAAGGTATTACCACTTCCAAAAACTAAGGATCTTACAGACCCAAACAACTTTAGACCTATTTCCCTCTTACCTGTTCTATCTAAACCCTTAGAAAAGCACATACAAAAACACCTACTGGCATATATGGAACAAATGAATCTGTTTCATTCTTTTCAGTCTGGATTCCGCTCCAAGCATTCCTGCCACACCGCCTTAAGCTCTTTATGCGAGACTTGGCTGTCAGCAATAAACAAAGCAGAAATAACGGGAGCGTTGTTTCTGGACTTTAAGAAAGCCTTTGACCTAGTAGATCACTCACTTCTACTGACAAAACTAAAGTGCTATTTAAAAGACGACTCCGCCTGTGCCTTTTTTGAATCGTATCTTTCACAACGGAAACAGTATGTATCCATTAACTGTAAAACTTCGTCAAACGAGATTGTCAGGAGTGGTGTCCCTCAAGGGTCTGTATTAGGACCTATCTTGTTCTGTATTTATATAAATGACTTACCCCTTCATGTGTCCGATGAAAAAGTTAGATGTGAGTTCTTCGCGGATGACTCTTCTGTTCACACCAGTCAAAAATCTTTGGAATCCGTCAACTCTTCTCTTCAAACAAGTGTGGATGAAATCACTGAGTGGTGCGTTTCTAATGCAATGATCATTCATCCGATTAAAACAAAGAGTATGGTGATAACCACGAGACAAAAACACCAGTTAAGTCCTTTACTATTACAACTGTCAGTTGGTTCAACTCAAGTGCAGCAAGTTAAGGAACATAGACTATTAGGTGTTACCATTGATCAAGAGTTGAAATGGCAAACTCATTTGAGTAATATTTGCAAAGTAGTATCAAAGAATTTGTACCTGTTATCAAAATTAAGGCATTACGCCGATTCTGAAGCACTCAAAATGTTCTATTACGCCCACATAATGCCTCATATAAACTTCGCTTCGACACTTTGGGATAACTGCAGTGATGTTCATTTAAAAAGACTCAATTCCCTGCATCGCCGAGCTGCAAAACTTATTCTGCATGATTTGAATAGGTCCACGGATGAAAAGCTAAAGCTCCTAAATTTCCTCCCCTTGAAAGATCAGTTGACGTTAAACAAGGCTGTGTTCATGTATAAAATTCTAAATGACGACTGTCCTAAATATTTGCAATCACATTTCAAACATGCCACAAAAAGATATGGGTCCCAAAAAATCATCCCTCCTATACCTCGCATAGACCTCTACAAATCGAGCCTAGCCTTCTCGGGAGCTTTTCTCTGGAACTCCTTCCCCCAACAGATAAGAAATGCAACTTCAGTGAAATTGTTTAAGAGACAGTCCCGTTCACACATCATTCGTGAATGAAATGTCTTGTTCGATTGTTATTTTGTTGAACATTTTGTACTAGTGTTAACGGATGTGTAGCTCATCTGAGCAACTTAATTCTCAAAATGAAAGGCTTAACTATGTCAATGTAATTTTGTAATTTTTGAGTTCTCCTTATATAATTCCGTAACTGCATATAGTATTGCAATTCATACAATGTATTTCTATATCTTATATGATTGAATTTTTATTTGTTATGTTCGTCTGTCTTTATGTGTTGTATAAAGGACAGGTTGGAAGAATAGGCTTTGCCTAAAACCTTTATCCTTTTGTAATAAAGTTCTGAGTCTGAGTCTGAGTCTGAGTCTCTCTCTCTCTCTCTCTCTCTCTCTCTCTCTCTCTCTCTCTCTCTCTCTCTCTCTCTCTCTCTCTCTCTCTCTCTCTCTCTCTCTCTCTCTCTCTCTCTAAGAATTACGTAGAGGTTACATGCCGAGTCTCAGTGATTATTAAAAATAATGGTCGAAGTTAGCGGATCATGAAAAATGCGAGCTTCAGCGAGCTTTTTCATGACCGCGAACTGAGACCATTATTTTTAATAATCACTGAGACGAGGTGTGTAACCTCTTTATTCCCCCTTTCTTCAGTTATTCAAAGAAAACAGGAGTTTTTGTGCGAAAGTTTGATCGAATCCGAATCACTCAACCAGTCAACCTGCGCAGGCGATCGATTAATGCGCGGTTGTATAGTTCCGTGCAAATCATTCCATTCTGTTAACACTTCTTGTCAGTTTCCCTGTTTTAGACTAAAATCAAGTACACAGATAAGCTGTTATTCTGCTGTGGCGGTAAAGGCAGATATTGTGTGTTCTGTTTATGTTTTAGTATCGCTAAAGATAATGTTCTTTCGTCAAATGGGACTAGCAGACGAACTTTTGCACCCGTGTTCCAACGTTAATTACTGTATGAAGTTCAGTTTTTTGGGGAAAATAGTGTATGAAACCGCTTTATGTTGTTTAAATTGATGAGATGTGTGCATTTGGTTGCGTGTGATCTGTTTATTAAATGAAATATTGTTGAAAACTGACCGTCGGATTGCAGTCAGTGTTGTCGAAGAAACTGCGTTAAAAGAAGGGGAACTACTCTTGTCGGCAAGAGTATGAGTTACTTGCCTTGGGAATTTGCTTGTGATGAACGGTGTGTGCACAGCAGATCTATATTCAGAAAACAACCGAACTCATGGATTTTATAAGAACAGCTTCTCAACCCATTGCACTATCGAGGATTCAGGCTGTTGCTGGCTCGTTATTTGTTTGGTTGCTGGGTCATTATCGAAAAATAACTAGCTCTACAAGTTTACAGAGGTAAAGAAGCAGAGGGGGGAATAATAGTAGTGTAATCTCTCTTTAGGGTAAGGGCTGGTTGCACAATTTGTATATACACTGGGCCAACAAATTATTGCAACAAATTTCCCACCCAAACAAAAGCATTAGTTCCCCTGTCATTTCATTCAAACTTTATGTGCCAGGTAAGGCCGTTCACTTGACTATTTGGATATCCTTTCGGATTAAAGATTTCTTTTACAGGGATCTTTTGACCGCCGCTCAAATAAGCTTAGACTATCCTCAAAATCGACTGGACAAAAACGGAAGGGCACAATTAAAAATCGACGACAAATCACAATAGGCATGCAAGATGAAAGCCAAATCAATGATCTACCCCGAACAGGTTGTTATGTTGAACTAGCTTGCGTATTTCGTGTGCTATGCTATTCATACTAATGCAGGTGTCGATCGCATGAGCGGTCAAAAACGGGAGTTTTTTTCGTCAATTTTGAGGGGTATTATGACAAAAAGCGCTGTATTTCAGCAATGACTTGGCGGATTGCTTTGACATTTTCAGAATATTCTATCCACTTTGTACTCATACCTTTACCCTCGGAAAAGAAATAAATATTTTATCATATCTTCTTTTATCGTATCTCCTCTTATCTCATCTCATCTCATCTCAATTTATCTTCTCATATGTTATCTTACCCTTACCTTATTTTATCTTATCTTATCTTATCTTATCTTATATCTCTCTTTATTTATCTCTCTGTCTGTCTGTCTGTCTGTCTGTCTGTCTGTCTGTCTGTTTGTCTGTCTGTCTGCCTGTCTGTCTGTCTGTCTCTCTCTCTCTCTCCGGCTCTCTCTCTCTCTCTCTCTCTCTCTCTCTCTCTCTGTCTCACTGTCTCTCTATCTCTGTCTGTATGTCTGTCTGTCTGTCTGTCTGTCTGTCTGTCTCTCTCTCTCTCTCTCTCTGTCTCTCTCTCTCTCTCTCTCACTGTCTCTGTGTCTCGTGCGCGCGCGCTCTCTCTCTCTCTCTCTCTGTCGCTCTCTCTGTCGCTCTGTCTCTATCTCTCTTTATCTCTGTCTCTCTCTATCTGTCTCTCTCCTGCATTTCAGTTCGGTGTGTGTGAACATAAACGTGAGAGTGTATGTGTGGGGGGTGGTTTGGTGGGAAGGAAGGGGGCAGTGGTGGTTGTGAACATGGGATATACTTACATCCCGGAACAAAAAGAAAACTACGTAGCGCGTATAGCAATGGTTGAACATGTTACGGATTGCTTGTTCTTAATTATTTGTCAGGATATCACTTACAGGTGGTTGTCTGAAAGTGTGTGTGACGGCTGAATTCATGTGCCGTGTGTCTGTGTGCACTGCGTGAGGAAGTTGTGCATTTGTATGAGTGAATAATATATAATATGATTATAGAGAAAGACTGACAGATACGGATAGTTAACACACGTCACTCCATTTATTGCTAGACATCATTAATTCATTCTTCGTCGCTCAGAAGAAACCCCCCAGTGGGACTAACATTCGGACAAATTAAAACTTCATTGAAAACTCTTGAGCAGTTTTTAAATATTGTCATATATATATATATATATATATATGTGTGTGAGCAGGCATGCGTGCGTGCTTTCGTGTGTGCGTGTTGGTTCAAATTCAGCCACATTAAAGTTTTATCTTCATTAAAACCTCGCTAGGAGAACACGAACAGGGGTAAACCAGCGCAAGCTATTTAACGGTCATCAGTTGTGTCAGTGCACTGAATCAGAGAACATCCTCAAAACAAAAAAATGCAGCCAAAACCACTTTTCTCCTCACGAAACTGTCATTTTTTTTGTGTCACTTGCATGAAGGAAACTAAAACGAAAAAAACAAAGCAGACTATCTGTCATCTGCGAACAGTCGCTTTACAATTGAAGTTGAAGCGTCGCGCAGTTTCTGTAGCACATAATTATGACCCCGGAGTTTTCCCCAAACATTTCCCCATCAAGCAGCCAATCTCCTTTAGTCTTTACGTCATAAACTAACCCCCCCCCCCCCTCCCCCCTCCCCCCTCCCCCTCTTTCCCAGGAAACACTCAAAATGCATACTGTTGAAGCATTACAAAAAACCTTTTTTTTGGGGGGGGTGGAGGAGGGGGAAGGGGGGGGGAGGGAAGGGGAAGAGGGAAGGGGGGAAGGGGGGAAGGGAGGGAAGGGGAAGAGGGAAGGGGGTAGGGGGGGGGGGGAAGGGGGAGGTGGGGGTTATACTCAGTATAGGCGACTATCCCAATAATCAAATTTTAAAAAAAATCATTTAAAATTTCTTGCAAGGAAATAAAATGTTCTGTAGACTCCGTCGGCATGTATTTCATATTCGTGAACCAAACATTTTCCAGAGCGAGACTGTACATCCTCTGTGACCAGCATGCATGCTGATGGCGGCTCAGTTGTTTAGTAGTCGCTGACATATAAAACAAGGAACTTAGTCGATAAATATCGACAGGGGGCCGACTAATGGTTTAAATGTGAAATGTGTGTATAATAATGGGTGTGGGTCTGAAATGAAGTTAGGTAGTAGTTAACATTTGTTTTGAATAATTATTGGTATTTTGACAATGTGGGTAGCATGGAAATGTAAGCATTTGAATGTAAGTCTTGGGTACCATTGTACCCAGGAAGAGAGACGAGAGATAGGAGTAGGTTGCAATAGCTTGTGTGGTCTTTGAGTTTTGTTTTTGGAAAGACATTGTTAAAGAAAAAGAAGACAAGTACAGTAATGCAATATTTATTGTGAAAACCAACGATTGTACAAAGAACATGTGAGGCAACATTATGTCTATGATGGCGTGAAGAAAAATAGTTATGATTTATTCTAGGCGTCCGGAGACGCCTAGTAATTGGGATCAAGTAAGCGCTTGCCTATGGACAGGATAACTCTGCGGTTGCCTATGGGACACTACCACATTTACGTCTTGAGTTACTGCCCTTACTTTTTTTTTGTTTTTTTTTTGACAAAATTGTTCAACAAAAACATCGTCGGTCGAACTGTGCAGGGTCAACCGCAACAAACTCTAACCATTCATACTTTGAAGTTTTTGAGTGACTTATATACCGACATTTTTACTTCTTAGTTTTAGCACAGGTGTAGGAAAAAATCATGAACCAAAATGTTATTTATTTTTTAATTTAACATTTGTTTTACAAATGTGACCATGGTCTTTCAAACATACAGTAACATTAAACATTGTTATGTTAAAAAAAAGAAAAAAAGAAAAAAAGCTTTTGTGCACAAATCAGAAAATACATTGTACATTTTACCTACAGGCCAAACAGTGTCCGTGGCGGCAAAGGACCTATATTTTTAGATCAGTCACTGTGGCAATTTGTCAAGAACAGGCGCTTGCATTTGGATGTGTCCACTGATAGTAGGTTTGGTTGTGATCAATCAGAATGATGAGGAATAAAAATGTATGACAGTTTGTTATGATGACATGTAATTCACATATGCTGAAATGTAATATTATACATGATATAATATTATTATGGCTGTTGCCATGACCATGAACCCCAAGAAAGGTTTAATGTTATGTAAAATCAAAATACCAAAATCAAGCACCTATTTATCTGGTCTACGGCGTGTGTGTTCTGCTCTCTCTTGGCACACAGCCACAGGTCAAAGCAGAGGTTAACTTGAGTGCGCGTGTACCTAGCGGGTGATTTCTATTAGGGCCTTTTACAGCAGACCGCGCGTGTCGAAGCCACGCTGCAAACTGAGGAGTAGATTGTGTGTGTGTGTGTGTGTGTGTGTGTGTGTGTGTGTGAAGTAAAGGGGATGGTTTGCGTCCTGATATTAATCAAGAATAAATTTTTGGGGGAACAAAAATGTGATGTATAGCTCCCAACAGTAACAACAACAGCAACAACATTATGAAACAAAAGCAAGACGAAAACGCAGTGAAACACATCAAAACCAACAGCTAACTTCGAGTTTAAGTCACTGCAATAACTTGTCAAAATTCCAGACGTTATCTGGTGTTTTGCTCACTGCGACAACTTGTTTAACACGATGTGAATAGCCCTCCGTAATCCCAGCGAAAACGTCCAAAACGCAGACACCAAAACTCGATGTTTTACCGTGTTATGCATAATACTAACATCTCAGGAATTTTATTGCGTTACGGCAGTTTTTCTAATGTGACATGAATCGCATAGGTATAATGCCACACAATTCAGTTGATTAACGTGATGTTTGATGTTATATGCCAAGTTAAAGTGCCAAAACGAGACTTTTCGCCCTGTGGCAGAAGTGGAAAAGTTTTTCGTCTACACCGCGGAGGTAAAACCGACACAGAGGCAGACAACCTACCTGCACACTTCCTGTATAAACTGTGGATAATCGTCAGCGAAGGTGGGGGACATTCTGCTGGAATTTTGCCAGTGTCCGGGGGGGGGGGGGGGGGGTTAAGTACTTACATTTCACAACTTAGGCATGTTATTGTTATTGTTAGTATTGTTACTCCTCACTGAAACCAAGTAAAGCAGGCTGTTCACCCTCAATAATGCTTTTACTGTATTAGTACTGTCACAGTATGTTTGCATGCAAATATTAGTAAGCTTCCATGAAATATTGAATATATATATAATTTATATCCATTTCACAGCACTAGGATGGGATGTCTGGCACTTTGAATCACTAACAGAAGCACTGCCTCTTCCATACCCATCTCCTTTTTGAAAAGAGTATACCTATGGACCAGTGAATGGTTACATTTTAATGATCATATGGGTTGCTCTGATTTTATTCAGGATCAGGTACGTTTGTTTTTTTAACCACACAAACACTTAGACAACAATTATCAGAGTATGAGTTTTTCCGCGTGTTGATTTTTATCTAAATCCAAGTCACAGCTTCTGTTTTATGATGAGTGATGTAGTTTGAAACACTTGGACAACAATTATCAGAGTATGAGTTTTTACACTTTTTGATTTTCATTGATGTAGTTTGAAGTGTTGGTATTAAATGTTCACTGACAGTCATTCTGTGCTGGTATTCCCATTTTCACCTGCAGGGTTATGAAATATATGGGGAGAAACTTGGTCAGTAAAATCATCTTCAAGCGTGAACTGATAATTGTCTCTGTTTAAAATTACAATGTATTTCGTGAACACACCTTGAGAATGACCCTTGAGTGATTTAAAACTGCCTGCTGTGAATACTGTTGTCATACTATGAACTTTCTTTTGAGAAAAACAAAAAGAATGAAAAGCTTTTAACTAGCTTGTGAATGAGCCTCTTACTTCCATGTGGGGCTATAGCTGCTTTGAACTATTTTTAATGCCTGAAAAGGATAGTGATGGAAATTACTAGTTTAATGTCAGGTGTGACATATACTATTGATTGAACTATTTTTTTTATTAATCTGCAATTTTGTTACAACCTACTTTGTTTATTTGGTGACAAGCTAGTGGGAGGCACTTTTTAGACTTTTAAAATGTCAGGTATGGGAATTGTTAGCAAAGTTTCACATTTTCTGCAGTTGAATCCATATCTCCACAACAACAAAATGCATGGTCTTATGAACAAAAACACATACTTTCTGTGCTTGTTCGAAGGTAAAGACATATTTCTTTGTGTTTGTTAAAAGAAAAACCTCTTAATTTTGTCTGTTGTGAAGGAAAAGTTTACATGGTTTCGTCACCCAACTTACAAAATTTGTCCCACAAAATGTTAGGTTTTTTTTCTCCACTTTTTTTCCTTCAGTTGCCATGTCTAAAATGTACACATTACGTAAAATACTCCATGTCAAAATCCAAATGTTTAAGGCAATGTGACAATTATTTTAAAATATCATTACACTATTCCTGTAGCTTTGCCCAAATATAATGCAAGTAGGGGAGGTAATTGTTGATCCATATATTCATCTTAACTTTTTACGCATATGGACGTAACTCCTTAACTTGCATTATTTTTGTGCAAGAGGATGCATCTCAAGATAGTTGATATTTTCTTATTACCAAAAATAACAACAATTCTGTCCAAGCAGATTTGTTTTTAATTTTTATTTACAGAGGACCATTGTCGAATGTATATGGTTACTGTTGAATGAACATTTGAAATTGATTGGCTGATTACTGGTTGTTTTTGTTTTGTTTTGTTTTTTTTACTACAGTATGAAGTTATTATATCTATTTTCTTTCATCGCAAATAAACATCTTCCTTTCTGCATACGTTTCACACCTCATTCACGTATACAACTAAATTCCATACCAAATCATCTTGCATTTTGTTCACCTCTTTCTACATTTCTCTAAACATTTTTATTTCAGTAGTCAAACACCTTTTCTTCCTATGTGGATGTTCTGTGATCAATGGATGGCGCAGACTAACATGAACATGTGCTAGAAAAATAATGTAAAATGTTTAAATGTAATCTAATGTCAGTTGTGGGCAAACACTTAACCAAAGTTAAAACGTGACCTCAAAAATGGGGTAATATGCAAAAACTTTAAAAAATATATCAATATGTGATGTCATGTTAAAGCTGTCTGCAAGCAGATTTCTACACCTTCTCGTGTCATGGCCTATCCGATTCCTTATATCTCAAAGTGTCTTCCACTTAATTTTCAGTCATTTGGTTGCAATCAAAGGAAACAACAAAAGCAACGAAAAAGTTTTTATTTTACTGCGTTTTAGTGAAACATGCAGCCAATAAACACATATTCACTTGCAAAATTATACAACAAACTGTATCAATACATGTTTGTCATCAAAATAACATGGACGCCTGTTCATTTTGAATGAACATTTTTCTTGTACTATTATTATTTAGACTTGAGACTGAATAGCAAAAGGCGAAGTGTATGTTTGGTGGTGTGAATTGAAACAAAATGAAAAGTGTAAATATCTGGGAAATTGTGGTTAAAAGACTTCGTTATTTCTTGATTGTTATTTACTATTATATTGAAGTGAATAGCAAAACGCTGAATTTGAAAACAGCATGGGATTTATATATATATATTTTTTTTGTATCAGGTAATGCCCTAGTTTTTACAAATTGTAGCAAAGTCGATTAACTTTACTATGTACGATGTTTGCTTGCAAATTACAACACAAACGTGAACTTAACTATTTGTAGAGTTCTGTTTGTTGTTTGTTGTATGTTTATCAGGGTTTGCTAGTGTGTGTTAGGGTTCGTGTCCGTCTGCAGATGTTAGTTTCTTTGTTAGTCCTGTGTTGACAACTCTTCGACAAGCGCTTAGAACTGTACCCACGGAATACGCGCTATATAAGCTTCATATTGATTGATTGATTGATGTTGAAGGGCCCCATGCGGGTTGAAAGAGATAAGGTACTGTCGTGTTTTTTCCCAAACCTAGTGCACTACCGTTCTCACGAGATAAGTTACTTCTGTTTTGTTCCGGGTTTTTTTTCTCCAATTGACACCATGCACGAGAGATGAAACAGAAAAGCCTGTTGTGAAAATGCAAAAATTCAGAGGAAAAAAACGAAACAAAACAAAAATAACTGTTCTCATGACAACGGCAAACAACGACACATGTTCACCGCCCTCAGCTAATTCAGATTTAGATATGCCGTCCGGCATTATATCATGTATTTTGCTTGCAAAGGAATCGGTCCAGAATGTGTGTGTGTGTGTGTGTGTGTGTGTGTGTTTGTGTATACAACGCCTAGCATTGTATTTTTAATGAAGTGCTTAAACCATGTTGTTGGGGATCTTTGTGGTTGTTTCCTTGCTTATTGTATGTCTATAATTGACTAGACTTTCTGGAGAAGTTCGTGTGTATAATTTTTCCTCACATTTCTGACCTTGATATGGAAAAAGAAGCAAAACAGAAAAGTAGGTACAACAAGGAGGAATCCGATATGAAGGAAAATGGTTTTTTTAGGAACAAAAAGTCGGGCTCGTCCGGGATTCGAACCCGGGACCTCTCGCACCCAAAGCGAGAATCATACCCCTAGACCAACGAGCCATCTGAATTACACGACTTTTATCTAAACTAAAAACATAAGGTATAACTTTTTCTAACTGAATAAATGGTTTGTCAGTGAATTAACAATTTCTGCTTGCAGTCATACATATCTTTTGAACTTAAGTTTATACAGGATTTTTAGTCGCATGTGCTACACTTTTTACTCCACCTTACCTTACAATGGGAGTTGAGGGTTGTTTCCCTTAGAATTTCACTAGAGTAACATCCCCTGTCACACGTTGGCTAATGGAATGACTCAAAACAAGAGAAATCTGTGAGAGTATTGGACATGTGTTAACGTTTTACAGCTATTTCTGAAAGAATTTAACAGGTACACACGAGTAGCTGTTGTCAAATACGAAGTTACCGTCTTATTTAACCAAACGATATGGCGACTATCACAGAACTGAAAGCCAGAGTTGCTGATTTGGAGCGGCAGCTTGCTGATGCATTGCAGACGAAATCAGCACCAAACCGGGGGAAAATTACTCAGATGAGTGCAGAGGTGGTGGACTCGAACCCCTACAGGTAAGATTGCTGTCCCAATGTTACAGGATTGTCATGTAAATACAAGTTTAAGCTGGTGTTTTAGCACTTCGGTTATTTGAGGACCCCATATGGTATAAAATTACAAACGGAGTGGTTCGGGAAACGACTAGTCGGATGCGGAGCACCTAGGCTCGGGAACCGACAGTCACTGAGTCAGCAGTGGCTCACAAAATAGACCTCCTTTTTTTTACTCACACTGATGGTAACATGTGGTTAGTGCTCTGGGGAGTTATGCACGAATGGCGTGTAAAGTAAACGCCGTGTACTTGCAAATCACCACCTAAAGCGAGGTCACCAGTCAAACCCATCACTCTTTTTCTCTTTTTGTTTATGTACATTATAACAGCTTGAATGCCAGCGCATATTTTCATAAATGAAATAATATTTTGAGTATGCATCATTGCATGTGAAACTGAAAGCAGAAACGTAATTCTTGATTTTTGATTGCAGTCGTCTCATGGCCTTGAAGAGAATGGGCATTGTGGAGAACTATGAGGTACACGTAATTGTATTTTTTTTAATTTTTTATAGACATGCTTTTCCAGGTTACTACTTGTCTCCGAAAACCTCTGAAAACCCCTGAAAACCCCATCTAGACTAACTAAATCTATCTTCAAAGTGAAGTATTGGACATGCCTGTGAAAAGTAAGCCTGATTCATGCTACATGCACCCTTATATTTGTGTTGAGAGCCGGATTATCGACGAAATCGATGCAACAATTTCAATGCAAGGGAGGTAACTCTTGTTACTCGAAAGCACAAGTATTGATGACGTCATGTGATTAGTGCTTCCGCTCCTTCGTAAATCCTCGCACAAACATGAAAATAAAGCCATGAACTGTGAAAGTTGCAAACATAAGTCATGATTGCAAACAATTATGTGACAAAACACGATCTAGGGACAAATTTTCTTATTTCTGATGAGTTTTTCGGGTTTTTTTTGGAGACAGTAGTACCGCTATTCCATTCATCACTTTATCTTAAAACTGATTCAAATGCAGTTTAAATTTAGAATTTTTGTGTGTAAAGCTTCGGTAAAATCAGTTTCTATTAAATAAAAGGGAAAAAATGCTGTGTTTATCAAGACCAGTTTTATTTGCGTACATTCATGATGTATGCAGCATCAAATTGCGTCAAGCTGTCAGAAAATATAGTGTATGCTACAAAATAAGTTTCCAACACAAAGTTTCAGACTTTTGGGAGTCACGCTACAGTCTTTGTGTTTGACTATTGAAACCATTTTAACCTTTTTTGTCTAGATTGCCACGGCGAGCTATGTGCTTGCAGCTCTGAGTGCAGTTATGGTCCATTTCAAAATATGAAATGGATGAATCTAGGCCATGCACATGGCTGTCTTTTAAAGAAATGCGTGTAGTGCCAAGAATGGTTAGACCTAAAAAAAAAATAGGTGTGGTTACGGTAACCCGACCTACCCTATTTTTAGGGGCCGACCCTATAACTTTTTATTACATTTGTCATAAAAACCACACAAAAACAAGAAAACGAGTGCAGAAAACGCAATGAAAGCGAAATCGCCCGAGTGCACACTTATTTCCCTGTCAAGTAGGTTTAATTTGTACACATTAGAAAAAAAAGAAGAAAAAAAAGGGGGGATTGCCCACCTTCCCACCCTATTTTGTTTGGCTATGTTACCATAACCACACCTATTTATATGCTGCATTCGGATTTTGATGTGACATACCTCTCATTTCAAGTCAAAGCATATTTTGTTGCCCATTGTTTAAATTATTTTTTTCAATCATCATGCCACTGATGAAATATTAAGTGATTAGGACTCTGATTGTTATCATTTTATCAATAATATCTGTTCTACTTGTCTTTGCTCTCACAATGGTTGTTCTGGTTGTTCCTCAGAGAATCCGTGACTTTACTGTTGCTGTTGTGGGTGTCGGTGGTGTGGGTAGTGTGACTGCTGAGATGCTGACAAGATGTGGTATAGGAAAGGTAAGCCAGAGCAGAGGGTTTCATGTTTTGCTTCGTCAGTAGACAGTGGAATTTCCATTTTAAAACCTCCAACAATCTGATAAAATTGAATCTTCTGGTTAAAAAAAGTGAAAAACTAAGTTCTCAAACTTTGTATTTATCCAAAAACTGACCTCTTCTTTCATTACCTTTTTTCTGTCTTTTTGTTGGTTTCCTTGTTTGTGTGTAATAAACAAAGAACAGGGGTTAATTGTTCTTTCTGGTGTAAATTGTAAGAGGCCATAGTACGAAATTATGCAAATGGTAGTTCTGAAAAATATTGTTATATTTTTGTGCTTCTATGGCCATAAGCAGATTAGACTCGGCTGTTTTGATGAGACTGCTTTTCTTTTTCTTTCTTTCCTGCTTGACCCCCCCTGCCTTTTTTTCATTGTTGTAACTTTTTTTTAGCCACTCTTTACAGTGTGTTTTATATTATTATTGCTTCCATTGTTCTAGCTGCTGCTCTTCGACTATGACAAGGTGGAGCTGGCCAACATGAATCGTCTCTTCTACCAACCCCATCAGGCAGGCATGAGCAAAGTGGAAGCTGCGGAGAGAACTCTGAAGTATGCATGTTCTTCCTAAAAAAATCAATAACAGCTATGTACTGTAGTCTGATGTCTCTTTCATAACAAAAATTAAGAAAAAACAGTGATTTCCATGAAAATAGAATAAAAGAAATTCGTTAAAATTAAGCAATAGGGCAACATTTGCCGTAATCAACATGTCGGTCTAAACATCAACACTGAACTGAAATGTATTCACCCTGACAAGTACCGGCACAGTTGGCCTAGTGGTAAGGCGTCCGCCCCGTGATCGGGAGGTCGTGGGTTCGAACCCCGGCCGGGTCATACCTAAGACTTTAAAATTGGCAATCTAGTGGCTGCTCCGCCTGGCGTCTGGCATTATGGGGTTAGTGCTAGGACTGGTTGGTCCGGTGTCAGAATAATGTGACTGGGTGAGACATGAAGCCTGTGCTGCGACTTCTGTCTTGTGTGTGGCGCACGTTAAATGTCAAAGCAGCACCGCCCTGATATGGCCTTTCGTGGTCGACTGGGCGTTAAGCAAACAAACAAACCAAACCAAAACCCTGACAAGTCCTGGCTTCCATGACAGTGAGGCAAACAATAGCAAGTTGATGTGTATGTTAAGCAGTGTGCGCTTGAAAAGATGCCCTTGCTTATTTGATAAACACAGTTCCAAGAACTGTTATCTTTGAGGCTCTTTATTTAAAAAAAAAAATGTGCGTGTGTATTTAACCCCTTGACTGCCTTAAGACAGGTATACCCGTCATGTGCCTGTGCAGCCGCAGCGCCTACGTGACGGGTAAACCCGTCATCACAGTTCCGGAATTTTCCAGAAATGCTACGTCACTGCTGACACACAAATACCAGCCAATGGCTTGGTAGGATACCTCATTCTCATGAATAAACATAAATGGTGACGCGGTTTTGCGTCTGAAGGCTATTTTCGGCCTTGGCGGCAGTGAAGGGGAGAGAAGGCTCGACTCGTCAAAATGGCTAGCGGTGACAGTCGACCGGGCCCAAGTGGGGAGAAACAAAGACGGACTGACGCTACAGGCGGTGCAAATGATTATGGATACTGACAGGGGAAGGGGGAGATCTTCTTTCGGACGATTCGTTGGAAACAGGTAGATGACAGTGATTATGATCCTTTCTTCGAGCAAGCAAAACAGCCACCTGTGTTTGATCCACAGGCACCGGAAGATGCGCCCGACCGATTTTTCAAAAGTTCATATTTGAACATCATTATAAGCCAAACTAATTATTATTTCCATGTTTAGACACTAAAAACAGATTCTTGGTTCAATTTCCTTTAAAAAAAACATAGGTTTTACTTACCTACCTACTGCCAGTTTGGAGCTAGAATTTTTTGTGAATTATTACACCCCGAACTCCAAATTTCACTGGCAATCAGGAATGCACATAAGTAAGTTTTGATTGGCAGCGAAAGGGTTAATTAAAGTGTTTTTTTCTCCGTTGTGAAAATGTTTTACAACGTAATAAATGTATTGTGTGCTGTCTTCACAGAGAAATCAACCCTGATGTAGAGTTTGAGGTCTACAACTACAACATAACCACCACAGAAAACTTTGACCATTTCCAAGGGAGAATCAAGTGAGTTTCCACGTACAGCCAAATCTTTGCATATTTTATCAGTGTATATATTTGGGTTATTCTCTGGAGCCTTGGTCTGTATTACATGAGTGATATTTCATTTTTGAACTGGGACATTTTAACCATACATATTGATTTCATTCATAAACACAGTTTCCAAATATTTCCTAAACCTACAGAGAAAGAATTAAAAATGATTGCACAGATTGATTTTCTAAGTTCAGTACATTACAAGCATTTCAATATACATCGCTCACGTAAAATGAAGACCAGAGTATGTGAAATTGAATTTAAATGTCGAATTTTGTCTTGGATGAATGTTTGTATCGTTATTTAACTGCAGCATTAATAACAGAAATGTATAGAAAATTGCTATTTGTCATTTTATATTCATGTACATCATACGCATTACAAGTTTTCTCTTGTCATTAGTGGTCTGAGAATTTTCATAAATTTGATTTGACAATTGTGGCATTCTTTCTTCTTTCAACTTTGTAACAGACAAGGAGGAATTGGGGGAGACAAACCCGTTGACCTAGTACTAAGCTGTGTGGACAACTTTGAGGCTCGTATGGCCATCAACATGGTGAGTTGTGGACTGACTTCTCATCTTCACCTAGCTTCTCTCTGAGTTTTCTATTAAGTCAGTGTGCGCAAGTTTAACCTCAGTTTTCAAAAAGAACAAAATCAAGCAAACAAAATATTCCACACAAAATAAAGATTTCCCTATTCTTTCACTTGTTAACCATCTGAAATGAATTTGTCCAATACAGATACCTGTGGTTTTCTGTTAAATATACGAATGTGTCTGTTTGTGTCCGTGATGGAGTCATTTACATCTGTGTCTGTCGATCTGGCTGGTATGTGTTTGTGTGTGTTAGTGTGTGTGACTGTCTGTCTCGTCTTAGACATGGCGTCATTGTGTGTGTTTGTTTCTCCGTATGTCTGAGATTGACTGTGTTTGGCATAAGTAAAATGATTCTATTTCTTGTTTCAGGCATGCAATGAGTGCGATCAGAAGTGGTTTGAATCGGGTGTCAGCGAGAACGCCGTGACAGGACACATACAGTTTCTGATTCCTGGGGAAACTGCCTGCTTTGCTGTACGTTTGTATGTTAGAATAGGTGGAGCTTTTTGGGGGATCTTAAGTATATTTTACTTCCAGGAATCACCTCCTCTGGTTGTGTCATCGAAGACTGAAGGGCAGACGCTGAGTTTGTGTACTATTTGGTTGTATGCTTAACAGAGGGGCACAATGGCCTAGTGGTTAAGACGTCGGTCTTCCATGGAGAGGTTTCAGGGTTCGAATCCCAGCCACACCTGATGGGTTAAGGATGGAGATTTTTCTGATCTCCAAGGTTAACGTATGTGCAGACCTGCTAGTGCCTTATCTCCCTTCGTGTGTACACAGAGGCACAAGACCAAGCACCCATGACAAAGATCCTGTAATCCATGTCCACATTTGGTGGGTAATATAGAAAACAAGAAAACAACTTGCGCATCCCCAGAAAATGGAGTATGGCTGCGTAAATGGCAGGGAAAAACGGTCATACACGTAGAAACCTGCTCATGCAAAACACAAGTGTACAAGGGATTATATAAGCACATGAACGTAGAAGAAGAAGAACATGTTTTGACAGATTAGAGTAAACAGAGGGTACAATGTATTCGCTTGTTTCTTTTTTCACCATTTTGGTATTCTAGAAAATGTCTGTTGACATACTGGAAGTGATAAATGACAATAACCGGCGTTTCCATCTGAGTGATCGACAAGAAGAAGAAGAATAAATGACAATAAAACATGTAAAGTAGCTGCTTGTAATAGCTCACTTCCTAAATGGTGTTGAAAATAGGGTTGGTAAGTATAGAAGCAAATTAGTTTTGTCGTCCAGCAATTACCCACAGATAAATCGAGTCTAGAGGATGTCATTTATTGTATATGATGGCAGATTATCCTGATGTTACTTTCAGTGTGCACCCCCTCTGGTTGTGGCGTCTAAGATTGACGAGAAGACGCTGAAGCGTGACGGAGTGTGTGCAGCCAGCCTCCCCACTACCATGGGCGTTGTCGCAGGGTTCCTGGTGCAGAATGTACTTAAGTGAGAACACAATATTTATTGTACAGTTGAACCCACCTTTTAACTCATTGTCTCCCAGGTTACGGATATATCCGTACCCACTCATATGGTTCTATCTGACCTGGTACGGATATATTCGTACACACAGTCACTTCAGTCGCTTCCTGTAACGTCGATCTAACGCCTGCATTCCAGCGTGTTGATACACAGTTTCTACACAGTTACTACAATTCTGATTGACCTGCTGCAGCACAGCTGGTCTCGGCTATAAAAAACTTGGTCAACATAGGTGGGGTAGAAAGTGTTAAGACCTCCAAACATCTGAGAAAGTTAGGTCTTAAAAAGGGGCGAGTCTTAAAATGGAGGTAAATTTACAGAGGTTGTGAACAGAAACTCTGGAAAAGTAAAGTCTTAAAAAAGGGGGAAGGTCTTTAAAGGCGGGTTCCACTGTACTGGAGTTGAAGTGAACTTTGATTCTTGTTTGGTTTGATTGTGCATGTGGTTAAAAACGATCGAGAAAGATCTTTTTTTAACTATTGCTAAGACAGTGAAGTGGAAACACCCTTTTAAAATGCCACAGATGTTCTGTTCATAGCCTCTGAACATTTACCTCCATTTTAAGTGCAATGTTACACTTCTGGCGTTGCCCCTGTACCCCACCAGGGGCTGACCCCCATTTTCAGTTTTTGGCAATTTTCAAATTTTCTTTGTCTCACATGTCAAGGGAGATAATCATGTGCCCTTGTCTCTGGCTGGGAGAAAGGGGCTTTGAAGACCTGATTTTCTAAATATTTTTGAAGGTCGTAAAAGTGGGTTCCAGTGTAGTAGGGTGTTTATATGGCGCAAATCCTGTTACATCCTAGCGAAGACTTTAAAACAAATTTAAAAAAACATACAAGAATAGACAATTATATACACAATGGCAATGCACATTCAAAATCATCCACGCTATCAATTACAATAGCTGAAACCGTTATACAACAGTTTTTGTCTGTAAACATTGAAAAAAGCATTTGTTTTAAATGTATAGGTAAACTTAATTAACGCTGTGACAGAGGCGTGTGAAGCATGTTTGAATCATGGATATGTGGAGTACGCTCATTTTTCAGATATAAACGAAGTTTGTTTGAGAATACTATAAGTGCAAAACAGAGGTTCCCAGGTCTGCGGTCGGCATCTGGGTGGCATTGCCCCCCACAGCTCCTTCCCAACAGGGCGTTGCCCCTGTACACCAGCTGGGGCCGACCCCCATTTTCAGTTTTTGAAAATTATCCCAGATGCACCCTTTTTTGCTCTAATCAATCAATCAATCAATCAATGACGCTTATATCGCGCATATTCCGTGGGTACAGTTCTAGGCGCTCTGCAGTGATGCCGTGTGAGATGAAATTTTATACGGCCAGTAGATTGCAGCCATTTCGGCGCATATTTACCTTTCACGGCCTATTATTCCAAGTCACACGGGTATAGGTAGACAATTATTAACTGTGCCTAAGCAATTTTGCCAGGAAAGACCCTTTTGTCAATCGTGGGATCTTTAACGTGCACACCCAATGTAGTGTACACGGGGGGAGGGTTCGGACACCGAAGAGAGTCTGCACACAAAGTTGACTCTGAAATAAATTTCCGCCGAACCTGGGATCGAACTCACGCTGACAGCGGCCAACTGAATACAAATCCAGCGCGCTACCAACTGAGCTATATCCCCACTTAATGTCAAGGGAGATAATCATGTGCGCTTGTCTCTGGCTGGGAGGTTTGTTTGTTTGTTTGTTTGTTTGCTTAACGCCCAGCCGACCACAAAGGGCCATATCAGGGCGGTGCTGCTTTGACATATAATATGCGCCACACACAAGACAGAAGTCGCAGCACAGGCTTCATGTCTCACCCAGTCACATTATTCTGACACCGGACCAACCAGTCCTAGCACTAACCCCATAATGCCAGACGCCAGGCGGAGCACTGGCTGGGAGGAAGCAGGCTTCTTGATGAACTTGTGTCTGCACAGTAAATGCTGACTCAGTTTGTGTTTTTGTTGTTTGCAGATATCTACTCCAGTTTGGAGATGTATCCTACTACCTGGGGTACAATGCCATGCTGGACTTTTTCCCTCGGATGATCCTGAAACCAAACCCACAGTGTGATGACTCCTACTGTAAAAAACGTCAGACAGAGTTTCAGGTAATGCTCGCTTCCATCTTGAGTTGTTCTTCAGAAGCAGAATACTATTCTTTCTTTCGTTCTTTTTTTTTTTGTTGTTCTTTTTTTAAATTGTGGGTATGTTATGCAGCAATTGTGTTTCAGTTCTTCAAAACATTGAATTTTGTTGATAAACAGAGTGCATGGTTCTTTCAGTTGTATGTACTGTGTGTGTGTGTGTGTGTGTTAGTGTGTGTGTGACTGTCTGTCTCGTCTTAGACATGGCGCACCCACACAATGGAATTCTCTCCCCTTTCACATCCGCCACTCTCAGTCACCCCAAGCATTCAAACGAGCACTTGAAACGCACCTCTTCAAGAAATACAACCCCTGATTTTGTTTTCTCAGTCCATCAGTAGGCTACATGTAGTGTATTTGTTGTTTTAGTGATAATGTGATAATGTATATAAACATCTAGGGCTGTTTTCAGTATTGTTGATAACATATTCTGTTTGATTAAGGGTATTCAGCTGGTATTTCCTTGTTTACACTACCTATTTTATTCATGTTTTTATTACTTAGTTAGTGGAAGAATCTTTTGTAATGTATGTTTGATGGTGTATGCTTTTAATTAAGCGTTGCTGACTATGAATGTAGATGTAAATGCTTGTATAACTGTGTTTTAATTTTAAATGTGTCAAGCGCAAAGAGCATAATTGTAAAGTTATGATGTTGCGCTATATAAATGCTCATTTATTATTATTATTTATTATTATTTGTGTGTGTGTGTGTATGTTGAGTTTTCTTAACAATAACACATCTGTGTGATTACAAAGCTTATCATTGTGTGTATGTTGAGTTTTCTTAACAATAACACATCATTCTGTGTGATTACAAAGCTTATCATCATCAGCAAATTGCATATTTTTCATATACAATTTTCTTTCACATGCTAAGCTTACATTTCTTTCTTTGTTGTTTTTAACCAAATGTTGTCATTTTGTCCTTTCAGGCAAGGGAAGCTACTAGACCCAAAGTGCAAGTGGAAATCACTGAAGCGGAAGTAGTACATGAAGACAATGAGTGGGGTAAGTTTTCTGTAGAGTTGTTAAACCCCTAGTTTTCTGTTCCTCTCATTGGGCGAGGGGATGCTGAGGGACAGAGCGGGACGGGGTCAGTTGTTCAAGTTCATAGGATTCCTTTGTGACTTTTCACACTTGTTCACATTTTTGTTGGTAACATTTGTTTAACCATTGTTGTTTTTGTGGGGTTTTTTACTGCAAGGGTTTTGCTGCATTTTCTTCAGCTCTTTTCAACTACAGCTTATGAAAAGTGGTCTGTGTGAGTTTATTGTAAGGGTTATGTTTACATTTTCTGGTAAGACTTTTCAAGCGGATTATAAGTTTCACGCTTTTCTGTCAGACTCTGTTAGAGCGTAGGTATATTGACACTTGTGATACAGATGGTCTCCCTTTGAGATTGTCACTGAAATGTAGTATGCTTCTATGTGTGGCATACAGTGAGGTGTCAACATATTTGAACATGTATTAGAGGCGTAAAAAACAAGACATCCACTTTCTTTTCTAAATTAAGCTGTGAATAGGTAGATGATGACACCATTGTGAAACTGGGTTTTGAATATTTTTTCTGACCACAGCCATTGAAATTGTGTCGGAGACCACCGCTGATGAACTGGCCGCAGCAGAAGGCGACCAGCCAGAGCTGACCAAAGGAGTGAGGGTGGCCTACACTACGCCTGCTCCAACACAGGTAAGAGAACGTTATCTCTTTGGGAGTGTTTGATAATGTGTGCAAAACTTACTGACACACAGAGACTTAGTCGCAGAAACACAGATACACGTTCAAACATGCACACTCTCGCTCTCTCTCATACACATACACTCTTGTTTTGTCATAGCATTGATATCACACATGCACTCAAAGGTAGTGCAATTGCCTTGCCATGTTACAAAAAATCACAAGGTCAAGTTACTTTGGCTGGGAAGACAATACATACACAAGGACGCACGCACACAAACACACACCATGACACACACATGCACGCATGCATGAAAAAAGCAAGATATTCAAGAGGCAGAAAATGATAGTGTTGTGCTGTTGGACTTGTTGCACCCTATCCTCAGTCAAAGCATCATGAACTTCATACAGGGAATTATGCAAGGACAGTTTGTATATGAATTTGTCCACACCAGAAAGAGATAGAGAATTTCTACATGGTGCACAGGGACCAAAATGGCGAAGAATCGTGTGCTCTTCTGGCACACATCAGCCTTTAGATTTGAATTGTGTTGGTATAAAATATCAGCCCTGAAAGTCAAAAATATGGTGTACTAGCCCTTGGCTAGTGATTCTGAACATTTACTAGCCAGAGAGCAAACTTTACTAGCTGAACCAACAATTTGTTTCAGCAACTTTACTCGCATTTGGCGAGTAGATGAACATTTCTACTTGCCAGTTTCATGTTTCTTCTCGCCATGGCGAGTAAAATACTCGCCACTTTCAGGCCTGAATATTATTCGTTTTGTTTTGTTACCCAGGGAGGCGACCAAGATGCAACGGTGCAAGACTCCGGTCAGAGTTTAGACGATTTGATGAAACAGATGCAAGGCTTGTGATTGTAAGCTTTGTGATTGTTAGGTGGTTATGGGTACAGTGCATTAAGTGCAGAAGAAAAAAGTAAATACAACAGGTAAGTTAAAGCATGTTTCTTAAATTTTGATTAGATCCGTTTTGTTACATGTCACTTTGAATAGTGATTGGATATCAGCTTGTTTGAGAGATAGTTGATATTGCAAGTGACAAGTTAAAAATGAACATGTTAACCTGCTCAAAACGTGAATATTTTTTAAGTGAGGGAGTGTTTTCAAAATGAGACAGGAGAAGGTTAATGTTTTGGTGTTCTTTTTCTGGTCATTTTTCATGTGTACAGGTCTCCTTCCTTTTTCCAGAAATTACTGTGACTTAACCTGTAATCATGCAAGGAAAAGGGTTTACAGCTGTGGATTGTTTTGTTTTGAGTTTTGGGAATGTAGTTTAATTTATCAAGGTCTCTGCTTCATGTAAACTCTTGTAAACAAGAGAGAAAGGGAGTGAGATTTTCAGTGTGTATGTGTGTGCGTGAATGTGGCCGTGGGTGTGTGAGTGCATGTGTGCCTCTGTTTGGGTGTGTGTGTGTGTGTGTGTGCGCAGACACAATTGTGTGTTAATATTCTTAACTTCTTTTGACATTTGTTCCATGTATCAAAAAGCTCACTACTTGAGCAAATGCTTGTATGTGAGTGTTTATTTTGCAAAATTTACCCTGTCTACCCTCAGCTTATTTTTCATGATTTTGTTTTTTCTCCAGTTCGACTTCTTTTTTTTTTGTTAACGGTGGTGGAGCACTATTTTTGTGCACTATTTTTACAACAAAACGAAAATCAAAATGCCTGCCATGAACTTTGCTGTCTGATGTGAAGAATTATTAAAAAGAAAAGATTTCTAGTTCTGAAATATGTTATGAAGAAAAGAGAAGACAATCTCAGAGTTGTCTGAGTTAGCATGTCACATGCCATGTGGAAGCTGAGATGTCTAGACTCGAAGGTGTCCTGGACTTTCTGCTCAAGCAAGGTTTCTTGATGAATATTTGGAATCTGATTTGTACTAGTTCCACTGTGTTTATTTGCTTATTTATTTGTCTTCATATTGGCAACAACATTCGTTATTGTATTCATATATGTTACTTTCACCTGACTGGATTTTAGGTTGAAAGTTTATCATTTGAACACTGTGAGACAGTGAGAAATAACCACGCATTTATCATAAATGTTTGCCAAAAACACAGAGATGAGAGTTGAGTAAACATCAAAGGCTTGTTGACATGCAAGACCATGAGAAGTGGTCAGCCTGGCTTAGTTGGAGTACATGTACACAACTTTTGACAAGTATCTTTGCTGCCTCTTCAGGGTAGTACTTTTGTATGTAGAATTCTGCTAGTGCTCGTTCATTCTGATTGCAATTAAAATGTTTAATAGATTAGCTTCTCAATGTAGGTTCTGTTCTTATGTCATGGTGCGTAATGTGCAGTTGAATTATAATTTTTTGTGAGTTTGTTGAGTTGATGTATTTGCTACCACCATGTATTTGCTACCACCCCTCGCGGGTTAGGGGGAGTCCCATATTGGTTGGGACGAGAAAGAATTTACCCGATGCTCCCCAGCATGTCGTAAGAGGCGACTAACGGATTCTGTTTCTCCTTTTACCCTTGTTAAGTGTTTCTTGTATAGAATATAGTCAATTTTTGTAAAGATATTAGTCAAGCAGTATGTAAGAAATGTTAAGTCCTTTGTACTGGAAACTTGCATTCTCCCAGTACGGTAATATATTGTCTTGTTATCAGAATGTGTATTGATTATCAGTTTTAGAACGTGTCCATAAGCAGTCTGCTTGTTTACGTTCTTAATGTTGCTACTGTATATAACATGCATACAAGAAATTAATAAAAACACGCTTAAACCAAGGTAATATATTGTACTACGTTGCAAGCCCCTGGAGCAAATTTTTGATTAGTGCTTTTGTGAACAAGAAACAATTGACAAGTGGCTCTATCCCATCTCCCCCCTTCCCTCCGTCGCGATATAACCTTGAACGGTTGAAAACGACGTTAAACACCAATTAAAGAAAGAAAGAAATGTATTTGCTGCAATTACAGGATGTTGTTGATGGAAGCATCTGCAGATTAGGTTGCATTGATTTTTCTTAGGTTCCTTGATTTCCATTTGATAAATGACGATATGGGGAGTTAGTATTCTCACACAGCTTAATTATTATCGACTATAATTTTATATAGAAAGGCATTTGATTTATGAACTCGATCCTAGCTTCTCAATGAAAACTGAAGGATAATGTTTATCACTCATTTTTTTCCCAGGCAATGTGCATGTTTTTTGTTGGATGTGTATTTATTTGCAAGCAAACTAAACAATATGAAAATAGAATGAAATTGACTTTTTCCTCTGTGTGTGTGTGTGTGTGTGTGTGTGAGTGTACAATTGAAATTGTTGTTTTTACCTGAAGCCTTGAATGCACCTGATACAATTTATAGAATAGCAATAACCTCTGTTTCTAAAAAAAAAAACATGCACACACACACACGCACAACACTATTGACTTAGCCGACAAAAGTCGAAACACAACGGAGAAGGCCATGCATGATGTATTGTTGTTGGGATCACCTTAACAATGCATGAGTAGATCGTCTCTCATATAATTCTAGACTTGAGGCGAGGTGTTAACAGTCCCTGCAAACAAGCAGAAGGAAAGCGTTCCATACATTGGTACACTTCAATCAATCAATACACTTGAAGTTCGAGAACCATGATGTGAGGTGTTGCTTACACTGCAGAGATGAGTGTTTGGCAGAAGAACAAAATACAAACAATGCAACTCGCAGCTTAGCAACAGTGAACACCATTGAGTCACTGACTAATCTCACACTGAGCGGCTGGATTTTCTTAAATTATTCAAAGCAAGAGAGACAAAGAAGTGGAACCAGTGAGAGTGTGTGTGTCGAGATCTGTGTGCGCTTCTATTTTCAAATAACACTTATGCACTCACATTTATAGCCAATGCAGGAATTCGGTGTATTTTTACACACACAAAGCTGCTGGCACATGCAAACACGGACGCATGCAAAAACGCTCTCTCTCTCTCTCTCTCTCTCTCCTCTCTCTCACACACACACACACACTCTCTCTCTCTCTCTCTCTCTCTCTCTCTCTCCTTCTCTCACACACACAAACACACGCTGCTCACACACACACACATACCGACATACACACACACACACACAGTCCCCCTCTCTCTTGCCGTCCATCGGTATTGACACGACTCCTCTGTGGTTCGAACCAAAGGCACATGATATTGGCTCTGCATGTGAAACAAATGGTTCGGTCACCCGTAGTGAGTGTTTGGCGGTCTTTCCAATACCTCCCAAGGAAGCTTTTCCACAATTTTAATTTGGTGATCAGGTTGGTCTATGGGTCATTTACGCAGCATACTTTTCTTTTGATCTGACGCATTGTTCTGACCCCAGACGCCATGCAATGTCCGATAACTTTGACACTACGATGTATTCTGACATGTTTTTGCGACCAGGACATTTTGACCGATATGTATTTTGTTAAAGCCAGGTGCAACTGACCTATTGTTCTCTATGGTTAGAACAACACTGGGTTACAAGTACCTGTACTAGTTTCACTGCAGTCAGTACCCCTCCGGCCCCCAACGCACCCCGCCACCCCCCCCCCCCCCCCCCATCCCATGCACATAAGCCTACACTTTTCTCATTCCACCCCCGCTGTGTCTTCCCGCTATCTAACCCTTATAGGTTAAATTGGGTGATTCGCGTGGGGATCAACATGCACACTACCACCCTATCAAGTCCGGATTCTCTTCCACACGACAAGAAGTATCAGACATGTCTGATCAATACGCTTTGATCGCTCGTAAATCATGGGCTCCATAGCACTTATATACAGTGCAGGAAAGACTACGTTATAGGTGTCGTGGTTACTTATTCCATGGGGAGGGTATGTGGTTATGAATACTGATGAGAAAGGGTGTTTGTGCAGGTAGCGCTGAGACAACATGATCGTGCATGCGTGGCTGTAACATGATCTGTTTATAATGGTTTTTGTAGCTGAAAAAGGAATGATCGATGTGTCAATGTATACAATCGCATGAAACATCAAAGTTGTCCCGCACGCACGCGTGTGTGTGTGTGTGTGTGTGTGCACGGTGTGTGTGTGTGTGTGTTTGTATGTGTGTGTGTGTGCGAGTGTGAGTAGTAACGTATGTGCGTGTGTGGGAGCGATACTGAGTGCGTGCCCGCGCGCTTAGATCAGTTCCTGAACCTTTCATTTATTCACCATATGATTCAGCTTTGCCATAATTACTTTCCTTTTCAACCGGCACTTTTTCTGACTCAAGTCTTTCCTCCTGTCAAGCAATATCAGTTTCAAACAAAGGTTATTCTTCTTGCAAATTCATAAATTCAACTGACTGAAATTAATTGCACACGCACAAAAATGTCATGTTAAGCCGAAGGCTCATTGTTAGAGCTGAGTGTAATAGGTGGACTTGAACTTCAATTATGATTTCCATAAGACAGATTAAAAAGCCTGTTAATGGGAAGTGTTTTTGACAACACTTAGCCACCACTTCTGCACTCCTTGGCAGTTGAGTTGTTATTCAGTGGCAAAACTCCAACCATTATTTGTTTGAACAGGTAATAGAATATGGTCCGGCGAGCAAAAAGAAAATGTGCTATTTACATCTGGCATTGAATTATGTGGCAAGCTTTCCTTAGGAGAGAGAGAGGGAGGGGGGGGAGGAGGGAGCGAGAAGGAGGGAGGGAGAGAGAGCGGGGGAGGGAGGGAGGGAGGGAGGGAGCTTTCACCTATTTGTCTACGTACTAGTAGTTGTCGTCTACTCTCGAGCCAGTTGAGTCAACACAACGAACGTCGATTCTGAGGTCACTGGGGTGGCATAGAAGTGTAAAGACAGGAATCACCAAGTAGCCATTGAATGCGCTGGTCACAAACGTGCCGTTTCCATGACAAGCAACTGTTAGTTAGTCAGTTTCCACATACTAATGCACTGTGCTCCCGGGACGCTTGGCGATCACTCTTTTTTTTATTTTTTTTTATTATAGGAGGATCACACTTATCAAAGACCAAGAAACGCGGAACACACGAAGAGGAAAGTATGGTGATCTCAAACGGGCCGTTTTAGGGCAAAAACACAATAAGAATGACCGTAAAACTAAAAGCGCGGTCACAGAGAAGACAAGTCATATATTCACCGGAACCATTGCCTGTTAATATGAAGAGCAGTTTTAGTGATGCATCAAACTATGCATATTTAAAAAAAAAAAAGTGTTTGAACCAGTGACCGCTGAAGGTAGTCTCTGATCAGAGTCAAGGTGCATCTACCTCCGCACCCCACTCCCTACCCAAATACGCACACTGCACACACACACACACACACACACACACACACACACACACACACACACACACACACACACACACACACACACACACATACAGTGAAAGGGGTAAAAAAAAAAAGAACTAATAAAGCAATAACAAATTCTAAATAATAATTACAACAAATATAAAAAAACCAACTGCAAAAGCATAACGAAACATAGCCTACGAACAATTAAGGCTTTGTCGGTTATAAATACTGATACTTCTCCGTTAGATGGCCTGTCCTGATTGACTGGTTAGCTACAGTGCAAAACAATGAGCCTAACTTACTATTGTTGTCTCTTTTATCCGGACCTTCTCAGGCTTGAATCCTTGCGTGCAAACCCTTTTCTCAAAGTTGTCAGGACTACAAGACCGTACAGTTTCGTGGTTTTTTTTTTCGATCAGTAACTGACTTGAACAATTCAGAGTAAACAAAAGCGTTGAAATGAGACTGAAAGCTTTCTAGTGTTGAAAATAATCGATTTGACTATGGTCTTCTTTCTGATTATAACTGGGTCACACGCACGAGTGAACACATCCAAAGGCTGATACCGTGGCTAGTTGAAGTAGAGGGTCACCATGGGGGGGGGGGGGGGGGGGGGGGGGGGGATGGTGTCTGTGCACGGGCACGTTGAGGCCAAAAGTGCCAGGCACGGTCCACGTTACGAAAAAGCTCCATGCACGGTGCACGCCGGACCTCTGTGCACGGTGCACGCTACAAGAATTTCCCCATTCCCATGCACGTTACGTCCAAAAAGCCCATTCCCGGTGCACATGGTAAAGCATCGCCCCCCCCCCCCCCCCCCCCCCCCCTCGAAGTAGTGAGTCATGTCTGTGTGTGTGTGTGAGAGAGAGAGCGTCATGAAGAATGCGATGCTTCAAAAGATACAGACTGTGACGATGACTGTGACGTCATTCACATACACCGAGACTGCGTTATTCACAGTTGTTCGGTCACTTCCGTCAAAAAGTAGATCTCTCCACAATACACCAGAGACGAGTTGTCCAGAGCGGTTCGCCACGGGTCGCCCGCAGTGCGAATGACAGAAAGCCGTTTCTTGGGGCAGTGCAGGAAAGCGCTCGCGAAGCACTCGGCGAGCAGCTTTGGTATATATGTTCTGCGCGTTCTTAGAATCCGGTTTCATTCTAGAATGGACCGGGTCCAGGTTGGAATTCTAACCCTGCGCAAGTACAGGGGTGCCATTCTAGAATGAAACCCTTGTTGCTGGTCCATTCTGAGGAAAGTTGACATGCGTGAAGCATCGCGAGAGTGAACAAGGAACTTAGTCGATAAATATCGACAGGGGGCGGACAAATGGTTTACATGTGAAATGTGTGTATATGGGTGTGGTTCTGAAACAAACAAACCATGTGAACCCCCCCATCCCACCGCTCGCGGGCTGAACGACTGACGCGGTCTTTTCCAGAAGAACACCGCGTGTACATAATACACAATTCGATCGCGTAGCACTGCCAATGCACATTTTCGCAACGAAAACCGTGCTACTGTTTCTTGTGTGTTAAATCTGAAAGCAATATAAGTGAACGAACAATTGAAAACTGATATCACGTTACTAAACTCCCAAAAGTAATAAATTACTTCTGACTGCGGTACACAATACGGCAGTCACCTCTGCGAATGCTGTCGAAGAATCTAACCGAAAGTAAACATTCTGGGAATCTACGCGCATCGGCCTTGACGCAAGTTCAATACTGAGCCAGTGAGCGCGCCGCGGCGAAGTTGGCCGCTGTAAGTCTCGCAGCGCTGGCTGGCTGAGCGAGTTGCGTGTCCATCCATATTAGGTCCAAGCCGCACCGTAGATCAGATTAGTAGGTGCTTGATTTTGGTATTTTGATTTTACATAACATTAAACCTTTCTTGGGGTTCATGGTCATGGCAACAGCCATAATAATATTATATCATGTATAATATTACATTTCAGCATATTTGAATTACATGTCATCATACCAAACTGTCATACATTTTTATTCCTACATCATTCTGATTGATCACAACCAAACCTACTATCAGTGGACACATCCAAATGTAAGCGCCTGTTCTTGACAACTTTTAATCGATCTAAAAATAGCAACTTGCTGGGCCCTTTGCCGCCAACAGACACTGTTTGGCCTGTAGGTAAAATGTACAATGTATTTTCTGATTTGTGCACAAAAGCTTTTTTTCTTTTTTCTTTTTTTTAACATAACAATGTTTAATGTCACTGTATGTTTAAAAGACCATGGTCATATTTGTAAAAAAAATGTTAAATTAGAAAATAAATAACATTTTGGTTCATGATTTTTCCTACACCTGTGCTAAAAATAAGAAATAAAAATGTCGGGTATATAAGTCACTCAAATACAGCTAGGTATGAATGGCTCGGTTTGAGTTTGTTGCAGTTGACCCTGCACAATGCGACATATCATGTTTTTGTTGAACAATTTTGACGTCACCCCTCCCATAGGGTGACGTATTTCACAACTTCCTGTGTTACACAAACTCTGTGATGACCAATTTTGACGTCACCCCTCCCATAGGGTGACGGATTTCACAACTTTCTGCAGATGAACAATGTTGCCTTCACCCCTCCCATAGGGTGACGGATGTCACAACTTCCTGTGTACACAAACTGATGACGTATTTCACAACAAAATGGCGCTGCCCATGGTCAACCTCTAAACTATCCGTATAGAATGGGGGCGTCCTCGCCCCCATAATAAAGGGGGCCGTAATGTTTGTAGGTAAGACAGAGTTGTCTTCCCTTGAATTATCTCCACCTGCACCTTCCCTTTGATAAAATGGGGCTAATTTGTCTACCCCTGAAAAAATCCTTTGGCGATCTTGCGATGTCATGTCATGTCAAGAAAGTTGACACTCCTGAGTACGCAATAAACAAAGGCAGACCATAGCAAGGGGGACTACCAGGGCGGTAATGTTTGCATTGCAGTTGTTTTTTGTGATGAGAGCCTGTTGCGGCCGCTTGCAATGTCAGCGCTGTCTCCCTCTCGGAAATGTCCGGTTTTTTGACAATTTTTTTGACAGACAGACAGACAGACAGACGGTCAGACCGACTAACCGACAGACAGACCAACAGAAGGACAGAGTGAGTTATAGAGCTGTTGTCACAGGTTTAAAAAAAAGTTGACATTAACAAAAACAGAAATCAACAACAACTTTTGTCTGGTTTTATAATATTATGGGAAAACATTGAAAGCAATTCATAGTAGTAGTACTACCACAACAAATACTCTCAAAGGGGAATTCCATGCCTAAAAGTTTGACAGTTTTTATTTAATCTATCAGAATCCCTACCTTCCAAACTGTGATATGCCCACGTTTCAAACTCTTCATGTATATGAATAAGATTAAAAGTTACAAGCGAGATCGGCAAAACACTGTCAGTCCGGAAATTTCCGTTCGTAGCGATCAGTGCTGAGTGTCTCTCAAAATCGTAATCACTTTCAGAACATCACAATCCCAATTCACGATGTCTTTGAGTAAAGTGTAAAAAAAACGAAAAAAAACAACAACCATACACACAAAAAACAAAAACAAACAGAAAATCCACATTTGTGGCTTTGGCTGTGTGATAGTCTAACTGAAATTACTATTCCAACTTGGACCCAAATTCCAACCTTGCGCACGGCCGATTCTAGAATGGACCAGCAACAAGGGTTTCATTCTAGAATGGCACCCCTGTACTTGCGCAGGGTTAGAATTCCAACCTGGACCCGGTCCATTCTAGAATGAAACCGGATTCTAAGAACGCGCAGAACATATATGCTCGCCCACCGAGCGCTGCGTAATCCAAGATGGCGGCGGTATTTACACTGCGATGCCGTGTAGCGTGTTGCGATCTTCTCGGCGTGGTTTTCGACGTAACCCGAGGGATCCACCGGCAAGGCCGGTTCAGGGCCGGACTACCCCAGCAAAATTTCCCATCATAACCACGTTCTCTCTGACGATTTCACTGACCGAATTGTCTACTAGTTTAAGAAGTACAACTTTTTTCATATCTCGCAGCAATCGTGCTTTCTTCGTCTCCTTCGTGAAGCGATTTGCCTCGTTGTGAGCCCGTTGCATAGACCAATCCAGAGCGACTTTTCTCTGAGCGTGCTACTGTGATTCTGAGCAACGCGTGGCAGTTAACAGTTCCGCGGCCATTTTAGATCTCGCACATGCGCACTTCTTTCATCGCGAGCAGATTCGACTTATTTCCTTTTCCGGGTGATGCGCATATCGTTTTTCGGCATGTTTATGTCTTTTTCCTTTTCCGGTTGATTTCACCGCATGCGCAGATCGTGTTATTCGCCCACGGCGTTTCTACGCAAGGGACACTACTCCGGCGCACTATTCCACCCGTTGAAAGGGGGAAACATTTTCTTCAGTACAAGTAGTCTTTATGAATAAACAATTAACAAGAAGGACGTTGTAAATTCATTCAATGCAGATAAAATAAGAAATATGTTTGACGAACTTATTCTGTTCTTATTCACATGACAAAATATGTGAAGATCGAGAGCTGTTATTAAAAAACCGTGTTCCAGGCAACTCGCAAACGGATAACCGCTGTGTATTTCACCACAACCCAACGCAAAGGAAACATGACACACTAATATTTAAAAAATCAACTCGTGTAAATCTGGTACGACACAGCAAGCCATGTAGTATTCTCTACATCTTGCATGACTAATTTGTATGAGCTGTGATTTATTGCGCTTACTTGTCGAACAGATGTTGTGTATTCTGACACAGTTATTATTCTGAAGCAATACTAGAACTGAAATAAAAGATACCATATTCTAGATCTATACTGATTTTTCTGTTCAATGTCTGAATGTCAAAAATATTTGTGTTTAATTTATTCCTTTCTTTTATATCAAATAATGAACCTATTCTTGCACTATGTCTTCACATAAATGAACAACTAACCTGAGGTTTGGATCGGGGACAATATCCGTAACAGATTTAACAAAATATAAGATAGTAAATAAGATCTATAAGAACACATAAAACAACACAAAAATCTCCTTGTAAACATAACCCGAACCACACACAAACAAGAGGCGAAGCCTTCAAGGCTCACGTAAGACATCGACAAACAGTAACACAAACTCAATCACTCCGTCACACGTACACACACACAGTAAGCATAGGTGACACGGTGCAAGAGTGCGAGACACTAGATCTAGATCTGTCTGTCTGTAGCCTACTTACGGGGACACGACTGCCAGATGGCCAGATCGACACTGCGCTTTCGACAGCGCTTCCTCGTGCAGACACTGGAAACACGCTGTGCAGATTAACCTGCAGGAAATCTCCTTTGGTATCTTCTTTATCTATTTTTCTGGAGCTACGAAACCGAACAATGTGAAATCGTCTTCTCCGAATCAGCAAACTGCAGCTCGGTGATAACTGTATCTATACAACAATCCTTCACGCGATCTGACCTAACCTTGACCCCTGACCTGGTCTACATACCACACACGACACAAACCAGTCAGCTGTTTTTACCCCCCCCCCCCCCCCCCCCCAAAAAAAAGAAGAAAAAACCACCACCCGTTTTCTTTGGATACACACTTTAACTACATACGTGCCGACAAAATGTTGATCATTGCTTCAATACTTTGAAGCTGTTGCTTGAATAATAACCAGGTAAAATTAGTATTTCGGTGTTCAGTCAAATGTTAGAGTTTCTACCACAGACATACATACGCACGCACGCACGCACAGACAGACAAAAGTTAGCATCTTACGTGAGCCAAAAACACCAATACTCATAGTCTCGACCAGCCCTACCGTGACCGAGATTTTGCGCATACTCTCCTCGACGGGAGAAAAGAACATCAATAGAATTTGGCGTAAGCTTATTTCAGAGTGACGTTTTGTCACTAGTGACATCATCAGCTCATAAACTGTTTGTTTGGATCCCGATCAAGACCTGCGCCGCTACACTCTTTCTCTCTCCCCCTCTCCCCCTCCCCTTTCTGCAGCAGTTCCATCACTGCAAACCCTTTTGTAAGTAGACTTTGATTGTATAGACATCTTAATTCGTGCCATGAACTACTTCACAAAGTTTAAATGAGCTTTTAAGTTGAAAGAAGCTTTTTGAAGTACGCATGTCTTCTGCTGATTTCGAAATTTTCTCACAACATTAGGCTATACAGAATGGGTGTTCAGTTGAAAAGTTGTTCTCTTGAAAATCACGTAAATTCCAACCAAAAATACGACGGCTCAAATGAATTTCAAACATTCGTAGGTCATAGCACTTGTCTGTGCGTATTGCTGTCTGTCTGTCAATGTCAATTGTCATGTGTGTCGGTCTGTTTGTCCCGATCTGTTTCTGTTTGTGTTTCTCTCTCTCTCTCTCTCTCTCTCTCTCTCTCTCTCTCTCTCTCTCTCTCTCTCTCTCTCTCTCTCTCTCTCTCTCTCACACACACACACACACACACACATACACACATACCGCACGGTATTTCTGTCGATCAGTTTAGCTGGCTAGTAACTGCATACCGTCCTGGCCTGTCTGTAGTGTATGTCTGTCTGTCAGCTTGTCAATCTGCTTATCTACCAGCCTGGTTTTTCAGGCGAGGGATTTATTTTCCAGCCAGCTGTGTGCAGACAATCGTTGGTTTCCGAACGCCCTCTTAAACATGCATGCGCTCAACAAAAATCCCAAGCTATCAGCAAACGCAAAATGGGAAAACACAAATACACGCGTGTACCATCATCATCATCATCATCATCATCATCATCATCATCATCATCATCATCATCATCATCATCATCATTATCATCGTCATCGTCATCGTCATCATCCTCGTATCTCGATATATAGTTTCACAAGAGCCTCGGACTAGCCGATCGAATACCGGTGCAATTCAAAATTACCAAACCCTGTCCTCAGACTATTACCAATACTTGTCCCAGTGTAGGTCATTTAATTAGTCCAAAGAGGATTTTCAAGTCGAATATCGAGTCAGTCACTGAGTCAGTCAAACAAGCAACTCTCCTTCTGCTTAGTTTCTACCAGACAAAGAAAACCAGACCGCCAGTCAGCAAGAATGGCGGGTTCCAGCGAACCTGATCTGGACAAAGATTGCCGTGCCATGTTTATGATGTGTGTGGAGAAGTGCGTGGGCAAGGAACTGCCCATTACAGAGAAAAGCATCTGCAAGTCGAACGCCATCAACAAGCTGCTGAAAGAATGCTTCGACCCCAAGATCGCTAACGCTGTGGATGCCACCATGTACCCCAAGCTCTGCGATAAGACTACGTGAGTGTGCTAGTTATTACAACCGTGGTACTTAGCTGTGGATGTTTGGGGTATATATGCGTATTCTTTTTCCGTTGCCGTGGATATCAACGGGCGTATAACGTCACAAACACATAGTCGCACACAGGCAGGCAGGCAGGCAGGCAGACAGGCAGACAGACGGACAAACATACAAAGTCATATATGTCTCCCCACCCCCTCTTTCACTCCCTCCCTCACCCACCTCTCTCTCTCTCTCTCTCTCTCTCTCTCTCTCTCTCTCTCTCTCTCTCTCTATATATATATATATATATATATATATATATATATATATATATATATATATATATATATATATATATATGTAGGTTACACACTCCGAGTTCTGATTATCTTGCATATTTACCCTCGATATTCAGGACGAGGTGTGTAAGCTATTTATCCCATTACTCCGACGTTTTCATTAAAAACACTTACTTTTTCCACTAAAACCTGCCCGTGCATGTTTGCAGCTTGTCGAAATTCATGTCAATGAATTCATGCGCAAAGCTAGTTCCCATTTGTCAGCATAATGGACGGCGTCATTCGACTTGTATGTGGACATTCAGTCATTCATATTGCTTATAAAAAAGGTCTGCTATCTGCTTTTACATTTTGAAAGTCATTTTAAAATATCCCTGTGTATATTTGACATCGGCTTTCGTTATTATACTCAATTCGGCATACCGGGTTTATATTTTACCAGAATTGCGCACGATAATGGCAGCGCAACAAATTCAGTTCAGGCCGTGCTGGTTTGATCGTTGACCCAAGTCAGTTCGCATGCAGTGTTCCTGTTTGTCAGTCGGGGATAGAAATATTGGCTGTCATCGCGCTGTTCTGTTTTGGTTTTCACACGTGGATCACTTACATATTGATCAGTCGTCGGGTTTAGGTGAGCCAAAGCTTCAATACTTCGCCTGTTGTAGACGTTAAGCAATAAAGCTTGGAAGTCGTATGTCGGCACTGAGAGTCGGTCGCGGTACATCGCTTTCTACTTTGTCCCGGTCTTGAGTTTGAACACCTAAGATTGGATACATCTAACACCTCACAGCCTCCTCTCTTCCCCATATATCTTAACTGTATCTCCAACTTCTTTTCGTCTTCTTCTTTTCATTTTGGTGCCACTCCCTCATTTGTCTCTCAAACCCCGCAGTTGACTCTACTCGGATTCACACAAGCCCGTCTAGCAGACGACAGTTCGAACAGTCTTGAACAGCACGGTTGCAAGCAGATTCGGCTATCAATCGAAGCAATACACTTAAAGCCACAGCAAATAACCAAATGAGAAAACCTAACGTTTGATTTGACTTCATGGTGAGTCTTCTGATAATTTTTGAGTCACTTGAGAAAAAGTGACTCTATGTAATCGGTCAGTGTTAGTCTGTCCGGCCGGCCGGCCGTCCGGCCGGCCGTCCGGCCGGCCGTCCGGCCGGCCGTCCGTAGACACCACCTTAACGTTGGACTTTTCTCGGAAACTATCAAAGCGATCGGGCTCATATTTTGTTTAGTCGTGACCTCCAATGACCTCTACACTTTAACGATGGTTTCGTTGACCTTTGACCTTTTTCAAGGTCACAGGTCAGCGTCAAAGGAAAAATTAGACATTTTATATCTTTGACAAAGTTCATCGGATGTGATTGAAACTTTGTAGGATTATTCTTTACATCAAAGTATTTACATCTGTAGCCTTTTACGAACGTTATCAGAAAAACAAGGGAGATAACTAGCCTTTTCTGTTCGGCAACACACAACTTAACGTTGGGCTTTTCTCGGAAACTATAAAAGTGACCGGGCTCAAATTTTATGTGAACGTGACTCATTGTGTTGTGAATAGCAATTTCTTCCTGTCCATCTGATGCCTCATATAATATTCAGAACTGCGAAAGTGACTCGATCGAGCGTTTGCTCTTCTTGTTTTGGCGTTGGAATGGATCTCAACGGGTTTCTAGCTACGACAACTTTTCCAGAGTTATGCACCGCAGGCATGCCTTCGACAATCGATGTCAGTTTCAGATTGAGTTTTCGAACTACCAGGTGACTGGGTTGTGTTTTGATTGCGCTCTCTCTGTCTCTCTGTCTCTGTCTCTGTCTCTCTGTCTCTGTCTCTCTGTCTCTGTCTCTCTCTCTCTCTCTCTCTCTCTCTCTCTCTCTCTCTCTCTCTCTCTCTCTCTCTCTCTCTCACGGTTCTGTGTAGATGGCTCTCTCACGGTTCTGTGTAGCGGATGGCTGTCTGTAAAAATTAGGGAGTATCGTCCCTTGATCCCACCCGCGATACTCGTTGAACATGCTTTTGACCATGTAGTCGCTTCAGCCAGCGAAATATCTCGACTCCGCTCTTTAAATTCATGCAGAATGTGTGTATCGTATGAAGTATTCTTTATTTTCTCAATATTGACACGTGTAGGCCTGTGCCTATACGTGATATTGACTTTGACACCACAAAATATTTCAGTCGTGTTGAAAAAAGTAGTCCCTCTGTAAACTCTGAATATGCAGATGACCTCTAATAAATTATTCAATTGTACTCTGAAATCAAAGACAATGACCAATGACAGTTGAGATCGAAACTCGGTTGTGATGGGATATCCATATTGTTGTGATGGAATATTCAGAATAATCACCTCCTCAGCTAACAGAGACAAAGAGGCAGGTCATGGGATAAAATATATTTGTCATCATTTTCACGAGTTTTCATTCACAAACACCTGGGAAATAAAAGTATCATGTTCCTCATGCAATAAATCGAGGTGGTGAATGGGTTTGAGCTTTCAGGTGAAACGTGGATTGTCAAAGTAAAAGCCAATCAGGCTGATTGTTTGATGTGTGGAACCATCGCGGCTTTGGATTTGTGTTTCCGAGGACAACGATTGTAAGCATGCACTCTCAAAGACCCAATCAATGTTGATAATTACCGCGGCGACTCATGGTCAATTTGCAACTTATCTCTGTAATCGCAAAATCCACAACGAAAAGTCATAAACACTTAAAAAGAAAAGAAATATGCTCAAGACAACACTTACTGAACTCACACGTATGATCGCAGCTCTGTAAATTTTCAGACTGGAAGAAAAGCGTCAACAAGCTACGTTTGACGTCACATACAAGGTTGACGTGTTATCTCGAGCTACTGTGACGATGCTTTGTGGCCCGGAGTTGGATTCTAAAAATTCGTCTCCCTGTGGGTTATTGTGCATTTTGTTGCACAACCAAAATGATGACAAAAACGATGTTTGGTGGTTTGTCGTCAGACCAGCATTTTGTTGTTGGTCCTCGGGGAACCGCGGCCTTCGGCCTTGGTCAATAAAGATTAAACAAAAGACGATATGGTCCCCTTTGACCAACAAAAAAGCTGGTCTGTCAACAAGCCACCAAACATCTTATAATATTATATATCCGTGAACAGGCAAAAGTATCATTCTAATGTCTCTTCACTTATTCGTAAGTACTTTAACACATTTGTTTATGCCAAAGGTTTGCATAAAGATACAACACTTAACCCTTCGGACAGAATACATAAACAATATGTATCGCAACTATATGAATTCGAAGATCAATAGAGAAGATACACTAAGATTTAGACATCTTCATGCTCATGAACTTTTGATAAACATTCTGACAACCTTCTTCGATGACAAATTCTCTCTCTGTCTCTCTGTCTCTGTCTCTGTCTCTGTCTCTGTCTCTCTCTCTCTCTCTCTCTCTCTCTCTCTCTCTCTCTCTCATTCATACACACATACACACACACACACACACACACACACACACACACACACACATGGTGGAACAGAACGAATGTGCCTCTTGCCAATTTTTGAGTCACTTGAGAAAAAGTGACTCTATGTAATCGGTCAGTGTTAGTCTGTCCGGCCGGCCGTCCGGCCGGCCGTCCGGCCGGCCGTCCGTAGACACCACCTTAACGTTGGACTTTTCTCGGAAACTATCAAAGCGATCGGGCTCATATTTTGTTTAGTCGTGACCTCCAATGACCTCTACACTTTAACGATGGTTTCGTTGACCTTTGACCTTTTTCAAGGTCACAGGTCAGCGTCAAAGGAAAAATTAGACATTTTATATCTTTGACAAAGTTCATCGGATGTGATTGAAACTTTGTAGGATTATTCTTTACATCAAAGTATTTGCATCTGTAGCCTTTTACGAACGTTATCAGAAAAACAAGGGAGATAACTAGCCTTTTCTGTTCGGCAACACACAACTTAACGTTGGGCTTTTCTCGGAAACTATAAAAGTGACCGGGCTCAAATTTTATGTGAACGTGACTCATTGTGTTGTGAATAGCAATTTCTTCCTGTCCATCTGATGCCTCATATAATATTCAGAACTGCGAAAGTGACTCGATCGAGCGTTTGCTCTTCTTGTTACGTCATGGTAGAGAAGATCTATTACCTATATCGTACACGTTCTTCAAAAATAACAATTGCTGCTATTACGAGTGTGTCATGAAGTAACATTTATAATGGTAAACAGAAAACTAAAACTAAAATGACAGTTCCGTAGACCGTGCCTGTCACCCTAGCTGGCTACCTGCTATCCTTCCTTCTGCATGCCAAGCGCATGCTGACCTGCCTGTCACCCTGTCTCTTGACCTTCTTATCCATCTCGCCGTCTGTCTGTGTTCACAGGAAGAAGCTGACGGTGGATCAGTTCGTCAACCAGCTGCTGCCCCTGCTGGCTCAGCACAAGGTGGTGGAGTCCAAGAAGGCAAAGAACCCCACCACGGATGATCCACTCGTCAAGGAGGAGCTGGAGAAGGTGAAGCAGAAGATCGCTGCCAAGTACCAAGAGTGGATCAGTGCTGATGTAAGTGATCCATAATTGCTAGGTGGCATGACAGGGCCGGACCTAAACGGGGGAGGGGGGGGGAGGGGTCATGAAATATAACATTAGGGGGGCTTTGCACCCCCGACCCCCCCCCCCCCTCTCCCCTACGTGGCGCCGCCCCTGCACCCAAGGGGCCTCGGCGGCCCCTGGACCCCTGCCTCATTTTTGGAACTCCCAAACCCCCCCCCCCCCCCTTTATACTTGATCCATTCCTGTATGAGGTAACATCTTGCCGCTCAAAACTATTGCTGAAACTTTTTTCTGTTGGTGCATGAGGTTACATTTTGCTCGAATCGAGTGCAGGAGAAAAAACGAGTTTGGCAGGGTATCATGTTACATCTTGCGCGAATCACGTACTATAGAATATATCTGTCTTAGCAACAGCTACTGAGCTAGGTTACATCTTGCATAATAAATCTAGTGCTGAAAATATGTCAGACGGTGCATCAGCTACTGATCTTGGTTACATCTGGCTGCAATCTAGTGCTGAAAAACTGATTTAATAAATCTACCAGCTAAAATCTAATTCAATCCCCCCCCCCCCCCCTAAATAAATCTACCAGCTGAAAATATGTCAGACGGTGCATGAAGCTACATATTGCTCGAATCTAGTGCTGAAAAATGTCAGTCGGTGTATCAGGTTACATCTTGATCGAATCTAGTGATGAATAAGGCTTTAGACTGGACTCGACACCGTTTGAAAATGATAACAGATTTTGTACAATCCCCTTGTGGATTCATTTTCGTTAAATCGTGCTCTATTGTTTTGCACTTCCATGAACATTGCCGATTTGCAAGGATACCGTCGACAACGACGACGAGGATGACACGAAATAAAGAGAAGAAGAAGAAGAAGAAGAAGAAGAAGAAGAAGAAGAAGAAGAAGAAGAAGAAGAAGAAGAAGAAGAAGAAGTAGAGGAGGAAGAAGAAGGTGGTGGTGATGATGATCTTAAAGATGGTATACCGAAGGCGCCATTTTGGAAAGTTTTCTGACGATTTGGACCTTGAAAGGGTCAAGGGACATTAGCCGTACTATAATTTAATAAAAATACCTGCAATGATTTGCCCAATACTGCTCCTAAACTATGCCAAATAAATAAATGAAGTTTAATCAGCGAGCGGTTTGCATCGCACAGCTCTTCTGTCAGGAGGCCGGACTCAGTTCCGGTCGTCATCATTATTTATTTAATTCTCATAGATATCCATTCGTCAAAGCAAATTAAGACCGTTGGATTGAGGAAGTCAAACCTACAGTCTAGCTAACGCATGCAAATTCCGTGCAATACAGGGCTAAAAACAGAAATAAACACAAAAGTAGTGGCTTATTGTCCGTCAGGTCTTAATTGCCTATATTGGACATGAATTGGTTTATACGATTCGAGTTTTACGCCCACACGGCTTTTTGATGTTTGCGTGTTTAGGTGGTATCAGCCATCTGCACTTATGGTAGAATGACCAAGATCTTTAACGTGCCATTGTGGTGACACGGGGGTGGGAGATGGATACCGTCTCTGAGTCTGCACATAAAGTTGACCCGTGTCCGTCCCGGCCCGGATTCGAACCAGCGACCTCTCGATCACAAGTCCAGTGCTCTACCACCTGAGCTACCCGGGCCCCCGAAATAAACACAATGTACGTTGGAGAATATAATGGTCGGCTACGACTACCAAAAACGATACAGATTTGAAACATAGAACGCTCAAGCACTAATTCTCCGGGTGTGTTGTCATCTATTCAACTCCCAAAACGAACTCTGTAGCTCTCGGCTCAATTTCAAATCTGTATCTCCAGGAATAGCGCGTGAAATACTCTGGGTCGAAAGGTAGGACGAATACTAGGACTAGGAGTCACGCAAAATGCGTCACAATGAGAATTACTGTCTGGGGATTCCTGATCAAAACACATCCATTTTCAATGTGAGCACCTCAGCGCTCAATCGTTTGTTTTAAGGTATTCCTGGTATGTGGTCACATAATTACAACCCCCAACTTAACCTGAACTGTATAGGTCTTGGGGCGGTTTGAGACAGTTTTCTTGTTAGATATAATCTCTTTAGACGACGGAAGCGTTGCTGAAAGCACGAGGGAATCTGTGCAAGGAAACGCGAGAAGCACTGCCCCTTTCACGGACACTAGTGGCAACGATTAACTAGGATGATGGTGTATGTTTTGTACAGAACAAGCCCAAGAATGCAGCAGTGGTGGACCGCCTGACGGACGTGAAGGGCTACACGGGGGCCCACAAAGAAAGGTTCGACGCGGAATCCGGCAAGGGCAAGGGTATGGAAGGCAGAGTCGAAAAAACAGATAACTCGGGCTACGTCGGCAACTACAAAGGGGCTGACACTTTCGACAAAACCCATTGAGCTCTGGGACCTGCGGGAAAACCTTCTGGGCTCTGAAACGTGGGGCAACTTCAATGAGCTCTAGAATGTACGGCAAACTCATTAGGAGCCCTGGACACTTGCTAAAAAGACTTTTCATGTCTGAGACTGGCGGCAAAACCCGTTCAATCAGACAGCAGAGCACATCCTGCAGGCTTGTCCATACCACAGTGCTCTGAGGGACACCACCTGGCCAGAGGAGACAGCGCTACAAAAGAAGCTATACGGCCCCAAAGAGGACTTGGAGAGGACAGCACGTTTCGCCCTGCAGTCCGGACTGACGATCTAACAGCGAACGACAAGAAGAAGAAGAAAAAGCTTTGAAATTAATAGCAAAATGAGCCTTTCATCTTTACTCAATTAGCAGGCGTCTTGTGTTTCGAAAAAAACCTGATTTTTGGCCTTTCATCCTTACTCAAAAGTAGCACTGACCTGTCGCCGGGGCGTCATAATTGTTATTAAAAAGAAAGAGTTCTAAAAGGACTTGACGAAGAAGTGTTGCAACTGTACAACCATGATATTCTGGACACTGATGACGTTGATAGTGTCTCTTAGTCTGACAGACATCCAGCCGTGTCAGCTGCTGCCATATCCAGTCGCGTGGACGTTCTCATTCCTGCTTATGATCAACTACACTCTAACTTCGCTCCCAATCCTATACATGCCAACGCTCAGGCTTTTCTTTCAGACTTTGCGTCAGTAGAAACCGTGATGTCAGAGCCCGATGACGTCATGACCGTTTGCTATGTGACTTCTAGCTAAACCTTTCTTTTCCAGTGTGCGCAGCCTTGGATCGGGATCCACGACAACTTGTGTTTTGTTTTATTTTGTTTTTCTTAGTGTTGTTTGTTATCATAATCCGCAATTGTCGACTTGCTCTGCATTGTCGCTCAAAAATATCGTACCTTCTTCGTGTATGCTAGCTTCATTACCAAATAGAAATAAATGTCCATAACATCAGAACAAGCTAATAAAGATAACGAACGATCGTAACTGTGCTCCGGAGCGATTGTGTGTGTGTGTGATTGTGTGTGAATGCGAATCTGTATATATAGCGGATGTGCTGCCGTGTGACTATATATATATATATATG
>NC_090246.1:24862553-24875053 GCF_037325665.1 Littorina saxatilis
AACCGTGCCGGCGACTCTTCTACATATCTATATATACGGCTTGTGTCTGTGTGTGTGTGTGTGTGTGTGTGTGTGTGTGTGTGTGTGTGTGTGTGTGTGTGTGTGTGTGTGTGTGTGTGTGTGTGTTCGCGATGCACGGCCAAAGTTCTCGCTGGATCTGCTTCAAATTTGGTGGGAATATTCAGGTAGACCCCGGACACAACCTGGTCGATGAGAATTTTCAACACGTGCTCTCAGCGCGCAGCGCTGAACCGATTTTGGTCTTTCTGTTCATCCATTCCCAGTAACTCTTCCTTATCTTTTCCAGTGTTTTGCGTTTATCTCCCTTCCTTCGTGTGGCTTCAATCCATATGTCCGTTACTATTTTTAGAAGGTCACTGTCCACAACGCTCAATCCATATTCCCGTTACTATCTTTTGAAGGTCACTGTCCACAACGCTCCTTATCTTCTCCAGTGTTTTGCGCGTTTATCTCCCTTCCTTCGTGTGGCGTCAATCGCGTACGGTGCGCCACTCACCCGGCGAAGCCGGCGTACGGTGCGCCACTCACCCGGCGAAGCCGGGTATTCGGCTCTACTTCTTCCCGGCGAAGCCGGCTACCCGGCGAAGCGGGTATTCATCTAGTATATATATAAATTTTGCTTAGATATTGCCAAAAGACTGCCTGATGAGAGCTTCTCAGCTCGAAACCGGTAGCAGTCTTGGCTAAACAAAACCGGACCTTTTCAGGTTCAGCACTCTATGAGAATGCCCTTAAATGCACTTAAGCCTGTCCTTAATTGGACGAAGTCGACTACGCGTAGCTCACTTCGCGAAGCTACCGGAACTAGACTTCGTCGCAGTCCAAGGGAAGGCACTATGTCTTGGCGTCTCAAATGCGCGTAGTCTCGACCAGCGCGTGGTGTGCTTCTTTCTGAGTACTTTACGTCACAAATTGTACTTTACGTACTTGATGATGACGTAAGTTAATTGTATGTGTTCTATTTCGTTGACTGAGCACGGCCGGGACCAGTTGGCGTGAGCGCTGGGATTTTGAGTTTCATTCGACATGTCAATGCATCGCAGTATGAAATAATACAGGTAGGAGGTTAGTTCTTGTACTTTGGGTCAACCAAAGTCGATAAAAAAACGCTCGCGCTGGACCCGAGTACTCTTCAGACTGGCTCGCTCAATAAATATATAAAAAACGCTCGCGCTGGACCCGAGTACTCTTCAGACTGGCTCGCTCAATACATATAAATGTTTGGAATGTCTGTGGTGTGAATGTTGGTTTCTGACCAGAAATGCAGATCTATCTCTGGCCGATTCATAGATTCAACCTACAAACTGCGACCTCATCTGTGATCAGATATGTTTCGACAAACATTAAACGGATGAAATTAACCACATGCAGTTTATTCTTCAGAAAAATGCAGCGATACGCACCCCAAAAAATGGGTTGGGTTCGGTGATTTGTACATAAACGTCTTCCTCGCGATAGATTCGCTTATTATTTTGTCTTATGAAGCCGTCATCAACACGAACACAATGATTGCAGAAGCAAACTCTGTACCTACACGACCGAGACACAAGACTGATTATTTCACAGCTGCAATGAGAATAGAGAACAAAGACGTTTTGGGTAAGCTTACTCACGTCAGGTCTTCACTGACAAGCTAGGAACAGACGGAAAATTCCGAACAAAAGTAAATGACGTCAAAGTCTCTTTCGCTTTGCGTGCAACTTTGTCATGACGTATTTTTGTGTGACGCGTTCGGCTGTTCTATCAGGTCAATGGCTGCGTGTTGCCCCGCCGGTGTGAACTCCTCCTACGGCCAAGTCGTTTTTGTGGTTTATTTCGCATTTAGGTCCCAGGTAACATTATGAAGTTTTAATACGATCAATCGGACCTATTATCAAGTTAGTGTATCAACTTTTGAACGAACTGCGCCCAGTAGTTTCCCAGCAATAAGCTGTTAAGTGGAGACAGACAGACAGACACACAATTAAAGTCTGCTGAGCCCTAGACCTAGTACTAGCGTACTCGGGGATAAATGCATTCTTCACTATGGTATTGAGTCTGATTTCGTCGTCCATCTTGAATCGAAAAGCACTCTTCTTACAAAAAACCCAACTTCGTTGCGAGCTACGGCGAAGCTTCGCATGTCAAAACTCGAGAAGCGATGTTGGGGTCAAAGTCGACTACGGGCTCAATTAAGAACGGGCTTAACGGTGAATTCTCAATCCTTTGAGGTTGTAGAACTCTCCTCGGGTTATTCTTGTTCAGTGTTGCAATCGGCTCCGAAAGGGTTTGATAATAACTGGGAAAATTGGGACCAAAATAAGGAAATTCAAATGCAGACACAAGCAGGTTGAACGTCCTCTTATGCACGAAGGAAAAAAAATATGAAAGCCTTCCTGAAAAAGCAGAACTGTTTGCAGATATTTTTGCAGCAGCAAGAGCCAAACAGATAACTGTTATGTGAGCAGGAACTCTTCCGTAAGAAGTGGGAGGGTAAACATGACTTAAACGACCCAGAACTCAACCCTTCCTTAAAAATAAATGCTCCCTTATCCATTCAAGAACTGAAAACGGCTATAGCATCGATGACAAAAGTCCGATCCGCCTGTGGTTCTGATCCAATAAACTATCAGGTCATACAACATTTACCAAACCAAGGATTAAATCTTTTAGTGGATTTTTATTCAACATGCTGGAAGTCTGGCCTGATTCCCACAGCTTGGAAAGAGGCTGTTGTGATCCCCATTTTAAAGCCTGGAAAACCAAGAGCTGACCCTTCCAACTGGCGCCCTATATCTCTGACCTCCCATCTGAGCAAACTCTAGGAAAGAATACTAAAATCCAGACTAGAAGATGAAATGGAAAGAAAAAAGGTGATACCTCTGTGTCAAGCCGGTTTCCGTCGAGGCAGGGGTGTCTCGGATCACATTGTAAAACTGTCCTCCAAAATTAAGAAAGCTCTCACGCAAGAAGTCTCTCTTTGCTGTCTTTTTTGACATCAAAAAAGCCTACGACACAGTATGGCACCAACGATTGTTGTTCAAATTGAAGCAATTAGGCATCAGTGGTAATATGTTTCAATGCATAAAAAGCTTTCTACTGAACATATCCTTTCAAACTGATTATAAAGGTGCCAAATCATCCACTCGCAAAGTTGACATGGGAGTGCCACAGGGCTCAGTAATAGCACCACTGCTTTTTAGCATTATGCTGCATGACATATCGACAGTTAAAACACATGGAGCCGAACTGACGCTTTATGCGGATGATATTGCTCTATGCAAAGAGTATCAAAACAAAACCTATAAAACAGAACACAAATTCTCTAAAGAGTGGCAAACAGCTATAGATAACATTGCGAACTATATGCGGGAGAATGGCTTCACTCTCTCTGCCGAAAAAACTGTATTCGTTGTCTTTACAAACCGAAAACTGGAAGATCGAGAAAAGATACAGTTCTCATTAGATAAATCTGTTGTATCGCCCAGTCAGCAGGTGAAATATCTGGGCGTACTTTTCACCTCAAATGGACTATGGACTGCTCATTTAAAGTATCTTTTAAGCAAAGCAAATAAGACCATCAACCTTCTTAAAATACTGGCTGCCCAACCATGGGCAAAGTGCCCAGTTATTCTAACAAACATCACCAGAGCTCTTATAAGATCAAGACTATCATATGGACAGGAGGCCTACTTCTCGTCGGCTCGAAAATGGCTTGATAAGCTACAGTCAGCGGAATGTCGTGCCCTTCGGCTTGCCCTCGGACACCCAAGGCATTCAAAGCAGGCCATTGTATACCACCAAGCAGGATTCCTCCCTCTTGACATGTGGCGATGTAAGTGCTGCGCGGATTACAATGTTCGAGCCAACACAGTGCAAAACTCAACAAAAGAGGAGCTACAACCGCATTACAACCATGTCCAAAACAAAAAGGCTCGCTTTGGCACTACTTTCACCTCACTGGCTCAATGCAATGCTTCACTCTTTAGCGAAATCAGTGTCGACCCCAATGATGTGGCCCAAAACCCCATATCTCGTGATCCCTCATGGACAATGAAAGAAATGAATTTTGACACAGAATATTGTACAGCTACAAAGGATGATCAGTTATTACTCAGGATACAAGCCCTTGAGCACATTGATACTGTATACAAAGGCCATGTTCATGTTTACACAGACGGGTCAGTTTGGGATGACAAGAAGGCTGGCGCAGCTTTTGTAATCCCCAGCGATGACCTGACTGGGAAATTTAAACTGTGCAACAGAAACTCGATCTTCTCAGCTGAGCTCCTTGCCATCTGCATGTCGCTTGTTCATCTCAATCTCAAGAACACTCCTCCTCAAAAGATAGCTACATGTATATTCTCTGACTCCAAAGCAGCCATTGAAGCATTAAAAACTAACAAAAGATCAAAAAGACAGGATCTTGTCATTGCCATAAAGGAGCTGGCAAATAAAATTATAAAACAAGTCGCGTAAGGCGAAAATACAATATTTAGTCAAGTAGCTGTCGAACTCACAGAATGAAACTGAACGCAATGCCATTTTACTCGTAGCAACGTCAGGCCACCGCTCATGGCAAAGGCAGTGAAATTGACAAGAAGAGCGGGGTAGTAGTTGCGCTAAGAAGGATAGCACGCTTTTCTGTACCTCTCTTTGTTTTAACTTTCTGAGCGTGTTTTTAATCCAAACATATCATATCTATATGTTTTTGGAATCAGGAACCGACAAGGAATAAGATGAAAGTATTTTTAAATTGATTTGGACAATTTAATTTTGATAATAATTTTTATATATTTAATTTTCAGAGCTTGTTTTTAATCCGAATATAACATATTTATATGTTTTTGGAATCAGCAAATGATGGAGAATAAGATAAACGTAAATTTGGATCGTTTTATAAATTTTTATTTTTTTTTACAATTTTCCGATTTTTAATGACCAAAGTCATTAATTAATTTTTAAGCCACCAAGCTGAAATGCAATACCGAACCCCGGGCTTCGTCGAAGATTACTTGACCAAAATTTGAACCAATTTGGTTGAAAAATGAGGGCGTGACAGTGCCGCCTCAACTTTCACGAAAAGCCGGATATGACGTCATCAAAGACATTTATCAAAAAAATGAAAAAAACGTTCGGGGATTTCATACCCAGGAACTCTCATGTCAAATTTCATAAAGATCGGTCCAGTAGTTTAGTCTGAATCGCTCTACACACACACACAGACACACACACAGACACACGCACATACACCACGACCCTCGTTTCGATTCCCCCTCGATGTTAAAATATTTAGTCAAAACTTGACTAAATATAAAAAGGAAGTGAGATTAACCTGGTCTGGTGTCCAGCACACGTGAACGTGCCTGGCAACGAGAGAGCAAAGCCGCTAAAGAAGCTGCCCAAGGCATAGGCGCCTCTGAGATCAGTAGCTTTACAGACTCTCTTCTCTTGAGAGAATGGAGGAACAAATACATGCACGCGGCTATAAGCTCTGGCTGGCTCATTCGGGAAGCCCCATCAAAACAGATGAACACCTACAATGCATGCCCACGTGTAATAAAAAGGATTAACCGCCTAAGGGCAGAAGCTGGGAACTACCAATTTCTAGAGCTTAAATGCACCTGTCAATCCGACCTCAGCATTGCTCATTTGACTTTGAGTGTGATTTGAACTCATGCCACTTTCAACCCCTGACTCAGTTTATAAACTCGAATAGAAATATCCTGCCAAATACCCCAAATGAAAAATTAAGCTATCTTTTAAGTTTTAATAAAGACCTTGGGTGGCAATGTCCCAAACTTATCGATGGACTTGTGCACACGCACCCACTTGGTCCCTGGATATGAAGAGACATTGCTGCGGCTGACGCCATTGCTTCTCATATATATAGCAGCTTTATATTTTTTATCAAGAACCTTTAAGAATACCATTTTATATCCAAGTATCTCTTGTTACCATTTTTAATTAGATGAGCGAGAGTGTGCGGGGGGTGGGAGGGTGGTGAACAACTGTACATAAAGGGAAAGTTTGTGTGCGCGCCTGTGTGTGTTTTTAATCTAAGACAAATGTCGCCAATATTTTTACAGAGTGACGTTAAAGGCACAGTAAGCCTCCCGTAAACCATCACAGATACGGTCAGGCTTTTACACACAGTACAAACACCCTTCCATTTGAACGCTCACCGGCAAACGGGAACATCGTAGGTGGCCTACGTAAAGAGCGAGCAATTTTCAAAGAATTTATTTTTGCGTGGTTTATCTTACCCCTGAGCCATCGTGAACCCGTGTGATCCAGTTTCCCTTTTTCACAATGTAGTCGTCAGTTAGTCATTTGAATGCGACTCGATGTGAGCTTATTTACAATAGCACGTTTTTATGCACGAAACAAACGGCTGTGGTTCACAAGAACTCTAGCGATGGCTTTTGACTGTTGAGAGGAACGGCTATGCACTGATAAACCGTCGTCTGCTACGAACCTTGCGTGACCCTGCTTCCGGGCTTTTCTTTTTTCAAACTTTCACAACTTCGAATTGTACTGATCTTGTCTTGATGAAAAAAGAATTCTTTTATGATTAAAGAATGTTTGTGTAACAAGCTGTCAATTTATTATTTAGATTTTAAAAGTTAGGTCTGGCGCAAAAACGCACCACGGTCCAAAAACATTTTGATAATCATCGATTCACGGCTATCGCCAGTTTACATCGATAGAATGAGACCCGAAGGGAAGTAACTCATGTTTGACCTGAGTTCAGGATGGGTGTGTTGCGACCCATCTCGTCCTCGGCGCTTTTCCGGAAATGACCTGCGCTTTGTTGGAATTCCAACAATGGCCGCCATTGTAGGAATTCCAACTTTGCGCTACGCGATTCTAGAAATGTACCGCGCGCATAGTGAGAATTCTGCTCTTTCTTAGAATGCGATGTAAAATGATACAAGTCATGATGGCCTATGATGATCCTTGTGTTTTAAAGTGATCAATGCTTAGTCTTGAAAAAGCAGATGCCTTTTATAACGCACCAAACCAACCGAATTACGAAAAGCAAAAACGCTTTTGATAACTTCGACGGGCTGTAACAACACAGTTCAACGACCCATCCCACTCGACCAAAACGCAATAATTTTACGTAATTTTTAACGTTTCAGATCTTACATTTTACAACAACCAAAACACAACAAGAGTGTTCCGATATTACTTTTCACTGGTAACTATCGATTTTAATAACTTTTTACTCAGTCTTAACTGATTATATATTAAACTCACACAGTCTCTCTGGGCTTCAGAGACAACATTACGTCCCTTTACTGAGTAGGCTCTTGTCACTGCATGGTAATCTAGGCTCTTAAAACGTGATGTGCAAGTCTGTGCGCTATATTGATGTGATCGATTGTTGCAAAATGTTGATTCAAATTAAAGATGATTTCAGCCTGTTGTAACAAACTAACACTCTACTCTGAGAAAAAAAATCAATGTGTTCAAAATAGATCGAGACAGCAGCAACTAGCTAGCTGCATGCGCTGAGTGTCACTGAGAGAATTGTTACACAGTGTACCCCCCCCCCCCCCCCCCAATTCAAGACTTCCCCTGTATAAGACCTGCTTTTTCATATACCTTATTCATGACCTGTGAAAAGGGTATACTTTTTTGTGCCAGTCGAAGGGTTGCCATTTCTAGAACGAGGCAGCTCGTTTCCGGAAATGCGGCGCTTTAATTGTTGGAAATCAAATGAGGTTTCGGGAAATCCCGATTATTCCAACTCTGCCCCGGATTCTTACTTTGCGCCCAACAGGTCCAAAAAGTGTTCGAGACAATCTGCAAAATTAATTCTTTAAAAATTGCTCGCTCTTTACGTAGGGCACCTAGGATGTTTCCGTTTGGTGAGCGTTCAAATGGAAGGGTGTTTGTACTGTGTGTAAAAGCCTGACAGTATCTGTGATGGTTTACGGGAGGCGTACTGTCCGGGCGTGATTTCCGGTATCATAACAGCCGTCCAGCACCAAAACGAGGCGCCATTGTTGTAAAACCAAGTCCACGAAAATAAATTCTTTGAAAATTTCTCTCGCTCGACAGAAAGCAGCCAGGATGTTCCCGTTCGGTGAGCGTTCAAATGGAAGTATGCGTGTACTGTATGTAGACGCTCGGGGAGCTCTGTGATGGTTTACGGGAGGCTTACTGTGCCTTTAAATAAACGATGTTATCATCATCAACCAGTAATCAACTCGTGGTCATTGTTTAAGCTCTAAATATACACATATATATACATATATTGCTGTTGTGTCGAGAGCACCAAGGTCAACAAGATTTTAAGACCTTCTTGTACTGACCTCAGACATGTTTTCTATTCCACTCCCTCCGCCCCCCTCCACACCTGCCTAACTGTACATCTTCCCACATTTGTGTAGCCTACCTCCGAAGGGTTGTTGGAATAATCGATTGACTTGACTAAACATGACATTACGTTTACACCGTGATAAGCTTCTGTATCATTGGAACACATTTTCGTTCAGAAAGCATTGAAAAGAGTTAACCCAAAATGAAGAGTTTTTAGTACTAGTCTAGTGTGTGAATTCAAAGCATATTTTTTTGAAAAGGAAAGCGGAAATGTTCTTGAAGAAAATTGACCAGCACAATCAAATGACAGATTGAAACTCACGATTAACATGATTTTAACGATATGCCGCCTCAGACAGGTACACGATGGTGTTTATTTATTTATGTATAATCATTTAAATGTTTGTGTGTGTGTGTGTCGTATCTCTTTAAATTGTGACTGTCTTTCACTGCGCCAATGACGGAAATTCATGATCAACATGTTCGATGCCGCTTCGGGCAGGACCATTTTTGATCTTTTGGCTGGTGTTGTATCTCCTTTAAACTTCGCCGGCTTAAGAATCGCGGCGCAAGTGACATGTTTAATGAACCTTGAAGACCCAGTCGTTCCGAAACCGAAAAACAAACGGGCCAAAACATGTCCTCATTCCATCTGTTCTTTTGGCGTCAGTGCTGGTACTTTTCCAGAAATGTGTAGGACATGAGTCGTTATTGCTTTTCTTTGTTCTTATGGTTATACGTTAGAGGAATTAGTACAGTATTGGATTTCAGACTCGACTCAATGCTAGTTCTCTTCAGTGCACACAGGGCACGCACGAAGGCACGCAGACACACACACACACACACACACACACACACTGACACAAACACACACACACACACACACACACACACACACACACACACCACACATACACGGAAAATAATTGTTAGTTTACGCACCACACCTTTTTATTAAAAAAAATCACACACACACACACACTCACACACATAGATGGTCAGTCTAGCACTGCTCGTAAAATTAAAAAAAAAAAACCATTAAAATAAAATAAAATATAAAAACACGCGTTGTCAATCTAGCATTACCCGACAAGAAAAACAGAAAGAAAAGAAATGCGCACCTAGTCCTTGCGTTGCTTTTATTCGATAGATTATGTGCGCGCCATTTTCGATCTTATCACTATAAACTACTCTCTTTATGGTTCTGTTTGTTTTTTGTGTCAAGTCTTATCGACAAAAATGTCTTGCCTTGCAGACAAGCTAATGAAAGCACTGTAGCGGGTGTCGTGTTTTGATCTGGTGAACGTACACACAAAAGACCGGAGAGCAAATGGTTGTATTTCATCCCTTCAGTCGCACAATTCAAAGCCTGTGGAACTGGTGTTCGATTTGATGGGATATAATGTTATTGCTACGCTGAAAACACAATAGCTGTTAATGTTTGTGCTCAAGGTATGACATACTGAAGATTCTGCTGCTAAAAATGTGGAAAAACAATACACACTTAAATTAGGCCTTGCGCCGGGTGGGTTTTCTCAGTTGATGACCAGACGAATTTGATTTTACTACTATTCATTACTTACTATTTGTGACAACGAACGACTATGTTTTCAACTCGGGTTTATATTTCACATAAAATTAAATTCTAATGAGACTAGATGAACCAGCAATAACCGAAAACATGACTCGAGTAGCAACAACAATAACACTCACACACACACACACACTCTCACACACACACACACACACACACACACACACACACACACACACACACGCGCACACACACACCACACACCACACACACACACACACACACACACACACACACACGCACGCACGCACGAACGCACCTACCAACCCCCACCCCCACCCCCCCACAAACACTCACACACATGTACACTCACGCACACACACACACGCACGCACGAACACACAAACACACACACGGACGCACGTCGCACGCACGCTCGCACGCACGCACACACACACAACTCAATAACACAAAGAAGAATATAAGAAACCCGCTTCACGGTCATGGTAATTCGCAATTCTTACAATCGTTATTGTAAACACTTCGTGTTCGGTTTCGATTTGATGAGTGTTTGGTTAATGATACCGTTGCCAACTCGTTGAGAAATGTCAGCTTGCACGCACATAGAACGTTTCCCTTCAAACAAATTGTTAGATATTTGTGTGTGTAGACAATAGGTGTGTTTGTGGCCTGGGGATTGACAACCGGAATAAGTACATGGTGTGATACTTGTAGTTTAAAGGGATATTTAAAAAAAAAATTCAGACGAAATGTTTCTTTCAACCAAATACCCAGTTTATAAATATAATACTGCATTTTTTTTCTCGCAGATTAGGTCCAACGATCATGTAATGTACGAAGTATTCTGGTTTACAGGTGATTAAATGACATGTGTCTTGATTTGTAAGTGAAAGAAAGACAAATATGCACGACCTGTTATCATGACTATGCCCCTTTGTAAGCTGGGTCATATATCCCCTCGCACCCTTTAAAAAAAAAAAACTTTTTTTGTAGCCCACAGTACAATTTACAGCAGGCAAAATCGATGTCATAGGTACTCATAAATCCCTTAGTTGCACACAGGTTATACCCACGAACAGAAGTTTCGTATAAACAGAAGGTCAATGCTAGTTCGTCGCTGCATAACAGGATTTGCAACACTCTATTGTCGCCGAGAAAAGCAGAACCCCCTTTCAGTTTCTGTGTACCAGATACGACCGCACTGTATTTGTCTTCCACGTAATCATTGTAGTTATAGACCTACTTTAGAATTAAAAGTGATGGGATAAAAAAAAAGCTCGAGTGAATCAAGGAACGGAACAAATGAAATGTACCCATAAACAAAAGGTATAAAATACTAATTCTCAAGACACTTGTCTCTCTATATCTGTTTCTGTCTGTCTGTCTGTCTGTCTGTCTTTGTTTCTGTCTGTCTGTCTTTGTTTCTGTCTCAGTGTCTGTCTGTCTGTCTGTCTGTCTGTATGTCTGTCTGTCTCTCTCTTAATGTCTGAGTAGTTTAACGCGTTTTGATTTACCACACTTAGTATTACGCCAACTCAAGATATGCTGTGCATTGAAAGCCTATATTCTGAACATATTTTTGTTGTACTATTGCTACATGTTCGATTGCTACCAGCTTGTACTTATAATTACTTGCATAGTATGCATTTGATTTTATGAATCTTTATCATCACGTGCTGAAGTTTTCTGACCTCCTTTTGTTGGTAAACTTTTTAACTTTTAAATTTTTAATTTCTCAATTTTATCATTGTGTGTCTGTGCGTCCCAAGGACAGATTGTAAGAAAAGGAGTAGCCTTAAATCTTAATCCTTGTTAAATAAAGTTCAATTCAATTCTCTCTCTCTATCTCTCTCTCTATCTCTCTCTCTCCGTTTCTGACTCTCTCTCTCTTTTTCTCTCTCTCTCTCTCTCTCTCTCTCTCTCTCTCTCTCTCTCTCTCTCTCTCTCCCTCTCTCTCTCTATCTTTCTCTCTATCTATCTATCTTTCTCTCTCTCTCTCTCTCTCTCTCTCTCTCTCTCTCTCTCTCTCTCTCTCTCTCAGAGTCTATCTCTGTTTCTGAGTCTCTGTCTCTGTCTCTGTGTCTTTGTCTCTCTCTGTCTCTCTCTCTCTGTCTGTCTCTGCCTCTGTCTGTCTGTCTGTCTGTCTCTCTCTGTCTGTCTGTCTGTCTCTCTCTCTCTCTCTCTCTCTCTCTCTCTCTCTCTCTCTCTCTCTCTCTCTCTCTCTCTCTCTCTCTCTTTCTCTCTGTGTCCCTGTCTCCTCCCTTTTCTCAGTCTTTCCTCTTCCTCCTATCCCCCTCCCCTTCCTCTTCTTCCTCCTCCTCTTCCTCATCATCGTCGTCGCGATCTTCTTTCTACCCGCCCCCCCCCCCCCCCTCCTCCTCTCCTTCTTTATTTCCTTTCTGTCTACGCTCTGGGCGGGGCTTACTCCCGAGTTATACAATCAACTTGAATTGGCATGGCGTAATTGTTCTCCCGTTCACCTCCTCGAGTCCACCTTCTGTTCCTCCTGCTCCTTTTCTCCCCCCATCCTGTTCTTGCATTTCCTTTTTTCTTATCATCCGTCGTGTTCTTCTCAATAGCTACCCTTTTGAAAACAGTATAGACAATGTGGTGG
>NC_090246.1:24880053-24895053 GCF_037325665.1 Littorina saxatilis
AACTCATCATAAAAGAACAACAACCCTGCATTCTGACCCGCCGACACTGAACTTGTTTATTCTCCATCAAATCAGCACGGTGCATTTTGGCAGAAACTGCCTGGACTTGACAGTTTGGCAAAGCTAACCGGGCAGAAGCTGATAGGCTGTCTCCATTGATTTTTTTGGCTGGTATAGCGCCTCTACTAGCAGAGTTTGCAAGCCCCCATCGGATTTAGGTCAGTGCCAACTACGCTACAGACTACGAGTCAGTTTTGCTAAGTGGTTGTTGCGCTAGCCGTTGGTGTACGCCTAGTAGCTGTCGTAGTATAGCAGCACAGTATAAGCGCTATCTCGCCTGGCACGGGGAAACACACGATATTTATAAAAATTCCTCGGCCGAAATACCGCTCACACCAAATAACAAGTCGCGTAAGGCGAAAATACAATATTTAGTCAAGTAGCTGTCGAACTCACAGAATGAAACTGAACGCAATGCCATTTTACTCGTAGCATCGTCAGGCCACCGCTCATGGCAAAGGCAGTGAAATTGACAAGAAGAGCGGGGTAGTAGTTGCGCTAAGAAGGATAGCACGCTTTTCTGTACCTCTCTTTGTTTTAACTTTCTGAGCGTGTTTTTAATCCAAACATATCATATCTATATGTTTTTGGAATGAGGAACCGACAAGGAATAAGATGAAAGTATTTTTAAATTGATTTGGACAATTTAATTTTGATAATAATTTTTATATATTTAATTTTCAGAGCTTGTTTTTAATCCGAATATAACATATTTATATGTTTTTGGAATCAGCAAATGATGGAGAATAAGATAAACGTAAATTTGGATCGTTTTATAAATTTTTATTTTTTTTTACAATTTTCCGATTTTTAATGACCAAAGTCATTAATTAATTTTTAAGCCACCAAGCTGAAATGCAATACCGAACCCCGGGCTTCGTCGAAGATTACTTGACCAAAATTTAAACCAATTTGGTTGAAAAATGAGGGCGTGACAGTGCCGCCTCAACTTTCACGAAAAGCCGGATATGACGTCATCAAAGACATTTATCAAAAAAATGAAAAAAAACGTTCGGGGATTTCATACCCAGGAACTCTCATGTCAAATTTCATAAAGATCGGTCCAGTAGTTTAGTCTGAATCGCTCTACACACACACACAGACACACACACACACACACACACACACACACACACACACATACACCACGACCCTCGTCTCGATTCCCCCCTCTACGTTAAAATATTTAGTCAAAACTTGACTAAATATAAAAAGAGCACGTCCTATGAGACTGTGGCTCTGATACTGCTGTGCTCTGAGTCCGTTTCGTCGCGCCGCAAGCAAGCCAAGCCCCTCTCTATGCTGGCTGCATTATAAATATATATATGAAAAGCCAACCATATATATATAGATACAGTACATAATACCTCTACGTGAAAAGGGCTGCATAGCAGTCTTTTGTGCCCCATTGTGTTGTGAGTGACTGTGCGGTTCCCCGCTTCCAAGTTGATAGTTCTGTCAGCGTTTGTGACAGTGTAAAGAGGTGAAGCTGAGAATTATTACATTTTGTCACGTGGTCCTTAGTGCTCAGCAACGCCGGTAAACATTTTGCGCTGCGAAGGTTGTTTACATTGGTGACAGTGGTGTGAGCTAAAACCGGCGTCGCAGTAGGCTTGTATAGACCAGAAACCGGTTTAGTGCAGTCCCCTGTACTACTCACACTACTCTCAGTCTCGTCTATTACTCTCTTGAAGCGCAAGGACGCAGTATTCACGAGGTAAGTTGTAGTTTTGATTATGGCGAATTCTGTGCTAGCAAGAGTAATTGTGTGCGCAGCTTCAGAAAAATAGAAACTTGCATGGCATGCTAAGATTGAGTTTGCAGCTAAGACTAGATAGCTGCTGAGCTTAAAATGTTTTACTGAGCTATGCCTTTGGTTTTGGGATGACTGAGTTTCAAAACACAGCAGCGTGATGGTTCCATGAACATGATGTATCTGGATGGATGTAGTGCTTGCTTGGCCTGTTGCTGTTAGCCTCATTCACTTTTTGGCACATCCGTTTTAAACTTGATACTGAATTTGTACCGCCGTGCGTAGGCTATATAGCATGCTATCACAAGGCCGCTACCACTTTAGCACGGTTTGCAGAGGTGACAGTTTCAACTAGTCAGTTTCTGTACTGTTAAGCGACATTCGTTGGGGGAGTTATATTGCCTGTTATCTATTAGTCGAAATTGGGCTTCTTTCTTAAAATAGTGCTATCAAAATCTGGTACGATCAGTGCGAGGCGCAATAATATCCTCGTTCCAAATATTGATCGATTTTTCGCGCTATTGCATTGATCACGGCACGTCCTGCTGTTGTGGAGGTTCCGAAAATACACCACTGCGCCACCGTGACCGGAGTTGGAGCCGGCAATGAGGTCAATGTCAGTGGGACCAATTTTGCATAATAATCCCACATTTCTTATTAGCTGTTTTGTGTCGAGTGTGGGCCGCAGGCTCGGATTACTGAATAGTGCTTATTATTGACGCGAAGTCAGTGAGTGGGAGACAAATTAGATATGATTACACTCAGGTGTAGGCTATTGGCTAGCTGATCTGCTTTAACTTTAAGACCTAATGCGTTGTGTTAAGACGGTGAAAGCTATCGCTTCCATTTCCTGTCAGTACAGTCACCATAGTGGTGACATTGATCCTCGTTCTATGAAGCCTATTTCAGTCTCAGTTGTGTGCACAATAAACATGAGGAAAATTAGGGTATAGTGGATTTTTCTTCTGAACAATTTATAATGCTCAGTTTCTGTAGTCAGTGTCACTGTTGTTGCAACAGTGGTCTCATTCAGTTGAGCGTAAGCAAGTCATTGTTGTTGTGTGCCTGTAGTGTAACCACAGGCACTCAAATGTGGTCAACAGAACAGTACTATAGACACAGTTTTGTATAATTGTGTGAAGTAAATGGAAGAAATCCAACAAGGGGAGAGGGGGGGGGGGGGGGGGGGGGATGTAGTTTTGCGCATCCATCCCAGCCCATACCACAGGCGATTGTAGTTATGGCGACTGTAGTTAACGCAGTGGCAGTGTCTCAATCAGTGTTCCAAATCTGTATTGCGAGATCTTGGCAGCATGGGATTTTGCCAAGTTTCACTCAACATCTGAAAGGCAGATTTATTTGAAACACTGCTGCATAACTGACACAGGCTGTGCTAATATTATTACTAAAAACGTATCTGGAACAGATTGTGAAACACAATGCTTTCTGTTTGGTGCACTTCTTAAATTGCTCTCCTATAAATCCTCGGAGGTCCGTTACTGCCATTCACATCTGGGCAAGACCTTACTAAGTGAGCAGGGAACAGTTTTATTTTTGTTGTGATTAAATAAATAGATAAATAAATAAATGAATAAGCACACTAGATAGTTGTTCAAGTTGATAGTTGTTCAAGTGTGGATGACATACATGTTGGTGCTTGAAGACCCAGAAAACGTGCCAGCTTAACATCTGAACAAGATAAGGCGCAAGAATCAGGCGCCTGTATACCCGCACTAAGGAGCCATTGAGAATGTAGATGACCAAAGCGGTGCACGGCATAGATGTTTTGATGGGCGTGTGTGCCTTTTCGCCCGTTGGATGCTGTTTGCATACTTTTCGCCCACTGAGAAAGGCTGCGTGACGTTTGCCCTCACAGGCGCTTGGTGCATTTGAGATATTTTGGGATTGTTTTGTTTCAGTGTTTCATTTTCTTTTGTGTTTTGTTTGGTGGATCGTTCCAATGCCATGTGAATTATTTGGGACAAGAAACGGGAATGGAAACAGTCTATATAGATGATCGAGTCTTTGTGCGGCGTATAATGCCGTTGGCGTTTCAAGTATAACACACCATACCTTAATTTACTCTACCAAGGGGTGACAGGAAGCAGCGCGTGCGCGCGCGCGCGCGTGTGTGTGTGTGTGTGTGTGACGGTAGTGTGTTAACAGGTAGTGTGTGTGTGTATCAATGTCTGTGTCAGTGTTCAGCCTATGTGTGTGCGTGTGTGTGTGTGTGTGTGTGTGTGTGTGTGTGTGTGTGTGTGTGTGTGTGTGTGTGTGTGTACTTATCATCGTATTTCACACTTTCACTGTTTTGATTTCATGCGCCCGTGTCTGTAGTGTGCAGCACGGAAGGAAATGAGAATGTGTCATCAGTACTGCTTCTAAAGTGGGTACGCTTGTTTACCTAAGCGACTGAGGTTATTCACAAAATGTATCGTCATTAACGTAGGTATTGGTTTAATCCACTGGTTTTTCTTCAAGTATTGACCAGCCGTACCGCGAGCAAGGTCTTGTTCATTCAGTGGCAACCGGATTTACCAAAATTAAGTGAAATGACGATTTCAGTTGTTCAGTCATGTGCACTGCAAACCGAGAGAGAGAGAGAGAGAGAGAGAGAGAGAGAGAGAGAGAGAGAGAGAGAGAGAGAGAGAGAGAGAGAGATCCTATCCGCTGAGGTCATAGTGTGTGTGTGTGTGTGTGTGTGTCTGTCCCTCTGTCTGTTTTGATTCATTCGGCGCAGATGATGCTTTTGTCTGCGTGCGCGCGCGCGCACGCGCAGCTGACATCCACACGACGTCATACACCATAGAAACAATTCCGACTCAGAAATGTTTGTTTAGTTCAAGGAAAAAGAAGTGTGGTGCCTTTACAGAGCCACATGAGTTTTTCATTGAATGCGATTCCAGCAATCCGATACGTTCATACACTGACTCGAAGAGGGAGGTTAAACTGTAGGCCTACAATTCCAAGTTTGGAGTCAAAATCTAAAAGACAAAAATGACACTCGAACCGAATGCCGGCCACAAAAAAAAAATCACACTTGAGTGAGTTTCACACAAAACAAAACGTGCTCCACTCAAGCACAGACCCGCCAACGTTTCCTGTCCCAGGAAGTTAAACATATATAACCCAACATAATGTATACCCTCTGTTTGCTTTTCTAAGAGAAAGTCGCGAGCGATCACTGTCACTGCGTTGCACACTGAATGAATGAAGTGAAGAGGGTCCTTTACGTTTACGTTGTGAGCTGGCTCGTTAAAACTGAGTACAGGCACCCAAGCGTTTTAAAAATTTTTTTTTAGCTGCTTATGTTAATTGTTGTGAAGGCCGATTCGTTTTTAACGTAAAGAACTCCAATAAAGTATTACTGTTTACTGAAATACCCATGGAGCATTTTCTTAGCCTGTCTCGGATACAGGTACTCAAAATCAACCATTATGTTGTAACTGCTCATTTGTGTGTGTGTGTGTGTGTGTGTGTGTGTGTGTGTGTGTGTGTGTGCATGTGCGTGCGTGTGTTTATATGTGCCTGCGTGCGTGTGTATATGTGCGTGTGTTAGTTTGTGTGTACATATATGTGTGTGTGTGCGTGCTTGCCGGCTTGTATGGGTGGCGGGTAGTACGTTTGCCTGTGTTTCTTTCTGTGTGTCTGTCTCAGCAAATTTCAGTTGCGATAATGTAAGCTGAAGACGCCAGGAACTACTTGAAACACATTCATACGACCACACACCATACCACAATTTCTCAGAAGACGTGTTTTCAGTTTCTCGAAAATGAAGTGTAGCACTACATAACTTTAGGAGTTTTTCTTTGAAAACAATTCCAGCAATCTCATACGTTGATAAAGTGGAACCCCCCCCCCCCCCTTTTTAAGACTTCTAATCATCTGAGAAAATCAGGTCTTTAGACGAAGGGAGTTGTAAAATAGAGTTAAAATTACAATCGCTATCACAGAAAGAGATAAGCTAAAAAGATACACAATAACTGAAACGGTCTTTAAAGGGGGGGCGGGGGTGGGGGGGTGGGTGGTGTCTTAAAACGGGAACTCTTATTAAGGGGGTTCCATTGTACAAGTTCGGAGTCGAAATCAGTAAAATACAAAAACAACGCTCGAACCGAACGCCCTCGGAAAAATCACACTTTAGGGAGGGTCACACAAAGCGCCGGAACGAAGCCGCCTCAAGCACAGACTCGTCAATGTTTCATGGCTTGGTACGTGATCCCCCCCCCCCCCCCCCTCCCCGTCCCTTCAACAACCTATGCCATTTGACTTAAGTTATGAAGAGTTAGTCTGAGAATAACGGGGAAATTGGAGTCTTAAACCGGGAGGGGGGGGGGGGGGGGGGGGGGGGGGGGGGTGCCGGTGCCGGTTCCACTGTTTATTGTTTGCGTTTCTAAGAGAAAGTCGTCAGCGATCACTGTCACTGGATTGCATTAATTGGCATGAAGAGGGTCCTTTACGTTTTACTGTGAGTTGGCTTGTTAAAAATGGGCTTATCCTGTTTTCGAGTACAGGCACCAACCTGTATCAATTTCTTTTACTGATTATATATATGTCTACGGCCGTCTGTTTGCTTTTCTGTTTCAGGTACAGGAACCCCAATTATTCGCGTGTGTTTTAACTGTTGTTGTTGTTGTTGTTGTTGTTGTTGTTGTTGTTGTTGTTGTTGTTGTTGTTGTTGTTGTCGTTGTTGTTGCGATGGTCGTAATGCAGTAGACAGCATTGTTTACTGAAAATACGCACGGATGATATTATTAGCATTTTCTAGGATTAATTGGAAGTTATAATCTTACGTTCGACGTCAATGAACACAAAAAAAGAACTACAAGGGGCAACAGTCACAGCTGTAATCTGCTAATTACGCACAAGAACGAATTTAGGTTACTGCATGGTGTTGACAAACTGATCCAGTAATCGCTTAATCTGACCGTGACTAATGCAGGTAAAAGTAAGCTTACATACATGTATTGCGTATGGCTCATATGCCAAGTTATTAATTCATTCACAACATTTTTCCTTAGTTGCCACTGGATTGATTGACCGATTCCTCTGTTTTCATTATGTGAGTGAATGAGTGAGCCACTGACTGACTAGGTGATTGAGTGAGTAAGCAAGTGATTTATTTCACAGACATCCTTAAAAGTCCGGCTGAGGTTCAGCTTTAGCCGGCGAAAAGGAGGAGAGAGAGAGAGAGAGAGAGAGAGAGAGAGAGAGAGAGAGAGAGAGAGAGAGAGAGAGAGAGAGAGAGAGAGAGAGAGAGAGAGAGAGAGAGAGAGGGAGGGAGAGGGGGGGGGGGGAGGGGGGAAGGGAGAGAAGGAGGGAGAGAGAGGGATGAAGAGAAAGAGAGAGAGAGCTTGACAGAGTGAGAGATAGAGAGAGAGAGAGAGAAAAGAGAGAGAGAGAGAGGGAGAGAGAGAGAGGGGGAAGAGAGAGAGGGGGAGAGAGCGTGCGTGTGTATGTACGTGTGTGGGTCCTTGTGTGTGCGTGGTAGTTTCGATGTGGTATAAACCAATGTCAGGAAAAAGAAGTCATTAAGCCCAAATGGTCAACATCTGTTACCACATCATATTTTGCTGAATGAGCGAATATCATTGCTTATGTGCATATTTTTTGTTTGCACATGGCACGGTAACCTAGCATATACAGTGAATAACACTTTAAAGCCTTTTGACTTGTTACTTTTGCTTCATTTTCTTCAGTACTCTTCATGGATGTTACTGTTATTTATTTTAGTCAGCAAGCAAAATTGAATTCGATTGGCAAATGACAAAAGTGTTAGTTAGAAATATTGCATTAAAAAAAAAACCGCTTTTTCTCGCATTGTAATATTTTGTGTGTAAACGTGGTCTCACACAACAAGCCATTACCAATTCTTTTCTTGTTTCACTTGCAGCAAAAAATACCACACACTAACATCAACCTTCCGTCACAATGACTGGCGCCGACGGCATGGATTAGCTGTGCTGTGCTCAGTCTCTGAGACAGGAATAGATTTTAATAAGATTACACTAGATGACTCCAATCCAAGAAGCTTAAACAAAATCAAACTAAAGTCGTTTTGTTTCCCTTACACACACAACAACAAAAAAAGCTTCTAAGACAATGACTGCCGCCGACGACGACAAAGACAAGCTGCGCGGAAGGTCTTCTAGCTCAACGTGGAGAGGGGGCTGCTGCAGGCCGCGGGCTAATTTCACCCATTGTGTGTGTGTGTGTGTGTGTGTGTGTGTGTGTGTGTGTGTGTGTGTGTGTGTGTGTGTGTGTGTGTGTGTGTGTGTGTGTGTGTGTGTGTGTGTGTGAACGTGGAGAAAGAGCTGCTGCAAGCAGCGGGTTAGTTTCACACATTTATTATAACACTCATTTTGTTTCATCAACAGCTACGAAATACCCCAACATTAGCAACAACATACCCAAACAATGGCTTCCTCCGAAGACGTGCATGACGCGGACTGCTGCGAGTTCTTCAAGCTGAACGTGGAGAAAGAGCTAGCCAAGAAGCTGGGCCCCAAGGACAAGGTTGAGGGCAAAAACACGACCGTCAGGAAGATCCTTAAGGATGGCCTGGGCGAGAAACCCGACGTCATCTCCTTCTGCGAGGCCAGCTCTATGTCTAAGCACCAAGACAGGGCGACGTGAGTTAGTTAGTTAGTGTGTGTGTGTGTGTGTGTGTGTGTGTGTGTGTGTGTGTGTGATTGTGATTGTGTGTGATTGTGTGTGTGTGTTTGTGTGTGTGTGTGTGTGTGTTTGTGTGCGTGTGTGTGTGCGTGTGTGCATGTGTGTGTGTTTGTGTAGGTGTGTGTGTATTTTGTTTGTGCGTGTGTGTGTGTGTGTGTGTGTGTGTGTGTTTGTTTGAGAGAAAGTTTGTGGTTGTGTGAGTGTGTGTGTGTGTGTGTGTGTGTGTGTGTGTGTGTGTGTGTGTGCGAGCGTGTAAGTGTTTGTTCGTGTGTGCGCGCGCGGGCGGGTGTGCATATGTGCGTATGCGTGTGTGTGTGTGTGTGTGTGTGTGTGTGTGTGTGTGTGTGTGTGTGTGTGTGTGCGTGCGTGCGCGCGTGTGTGTGTGTGAATACACCTTTTATGGTAATGACAAAGCAGTGAGCAAATTGCTCAGTGGCCAACACCTTCACTTTTGATCGTGCAGGAAAAAGATTACTGCCGAAAAGTTCGTCAAGCTCGTGCTCCCTGACATTGCAATGTTCAAGACCAAAACCAAGAGCGTTGATGACCCGAAAGCCGTGGCGGAGCTTGCCAAGATAAAGAAAAAGTTAAGCGATAAGCTGAAGGAGATGCAGAGCGATACCGGCGTACGTTTATTCCTTTCTTATATGTATATATGATTTGTGTTGTTGTTGTAGTTGTATTTTTGACCCAATAATGACATTGATGTCGTTAATCAGTTTGTATAGATGCGTTTGTTGGTGTACATGGGTATAGATTGGATGTTTGTAAACCGCAATGTCAAAACAAATTCCCAACCTTGGACAATTAAAGATTCTGTATTCTGTTTTCGACAAGAGATCAAGTTTGCTATTGTTTTACGGGACCGCGATAACTTGTAACTAGTAACTTTTAAGTGGATGACGTTGCTCAATCCCAGAATTTGCATAGACTTTCTTTGTCCGTCTGTTTGATCTCTACCTGAATGTCTTTGTCTGTCTATATATATTTCTCTCTGTCTTTCATCCCCTTTCTTCAACTTGCACGCAAGTCAAGCACTGCTTACCTCCCCTGAACAAAAATACACTGTTAATTCTTTGCATATTATATGCTCTGTGACTTGGGTCGTGATTCCATTTGGTATTTTTTTTAATACCATTTATACAACCGCTAAGATTTCTAAGCTATTGCCTCTGTATTGACTATATATCACCGTTTTATATTATTAATATGCATAATTGCGTATCTGCATAGAAGAATGCCGATAGTAGAGCTGTCAGAAAAAGCTCTACTTTGCGAACAAAATTAATCTCTTTACTGCCTATGCATAATCTGGTATTAAATATACTACATGTATCAATGATTTTGTCTGTGCACAGAAAGGGAAGAGCGCTGCAGTGGTGGATCGTCTGACAGACACCAGCAAATACACTGGCGCTCACAAAGAACGCTTCGACAAAAGCGGCAAAGGCAAAGGCATAGATGGCAGAGAAGAACAAGTGGACAGCAGCGGTTACGTCGGCAACTACAAAGGAGCTGGAACCTTCGAAAAGAAGTAGTGATCTATCTAGAAACAAAAACTGGGGGAACAAGTCTTTTTTTGCAAAAAACATTACACTCCATAAAAAGACTATATGATGGGACCACACTTTTTGATGACGTTTTATGCAGGTTGTCGGATTTTGATACTATGATGTGCCAACCGTGGTATTATTCTCTGTCTTAGAACAGGACAAGTTGGCTGATTAGGTTAGATAGCCTTGAATGGGCTCTATGGCCTTCATCAAAATCAGCTTTAATCAAAGCATCAGTCAATCGGGATGTGCGAGAAAGCTCCTTCACTAGATTACTGGCTTCGCCGATACTGCTGTTAACAATCGGCAAAATCCGTTGAAAACGTCTGACTTGAATAGCATTAGCGCCTATTGTGTTACCTCAGCTTTGGTAGATAGAGGATGCAAAAAGTGAAACCAGAATACAAAATTCACTGAAGACTGTTATGTCAAACGTAGATCAAAAGTAAAGCAATAATCAACTGTGTTAACTGTGGCAGCGAGAAACTGTGCTACCTATTGTGAACTAAATTGTAGATATGACATCCTGCTGAGTTTGGATTGATTCCACCATGTCCGTTTTCTTTTAAAACAAACAGTGTGATACCATACCTTACAAATCATGTTTGTAATGTTCTTTCGTAGATGGTGCTTTCAAAATAACTTTTCCTCTGTCATTCATGTCATTAGTCTTAAATTGTGCTTGTACCATTATAAACGTCTTGAGTTCATCGTTTGAAGTATGTCTGTCCTATGCTCTGAAAACTGCCTAAAGCAAGATATAGAACGGCTCATCTCATTTGCAGAAATCATCGCATTTTCTTGATCCTTTCCAGCTCTTGAAAATGTTACATCGGTTGGACATTCTCGGTTGGACATTCTCATTAGTTCCTAATACGACATGTGAGCGTTATGAAATAGGAAATTTAAATCATCTTCAAAGCTAGTGGCCTGCATATGACGAACCGTTTGTGATATAGATATAACAACCGTGAAGACAATTTCTTGCCTCTAAACTAAAAGGAGGGATCTTGAGCATGTCCAAAGTTTATGGCAATGATCATTCTCAGAAAATTACCAACCACAATTGTTGCTGTATTGTAACTATAAAAATAAAACGAAACTATGTCATGCAGCCCTTATGAACTGTGACCTGAAAATAGGTGTGTCAGTTTCAGCATTTCCCTTTGGAAGTCTAAAATCATTGGCATCGAAGAAGAAATAACGTTTCTTTTCGTGTTAAGTCCTAATCAAGAAGAACAGGAATTAAGTGTGTTTTGGGAGAACATAGTCTTTTGTTTTGTAACGTGGCAATGAATTTGTCGTTTTCCAGTTGCCTTAATAATTGTTTTTTAATTCAAAAGCCTTAATTCACGTAATTGTGCTTGTATTTAAATTAAGAACTTGGGAGTATGCTGAGCTTGGCCGGCAGCCGTGTTTTGGCAGATTAACCATTGTTTGATAATTTTTGCATTATTTTTGCCTATCCCTTGTTTGTATTATTGTGTTTTTGTCAATAAACTTTGAATTCGAAATGAAAACATCCTTGTGTCATAAAATGCAGACTTTAACATTTATTTTAAGCTATTCAATAAGGAACTGAAATCTCAGAAATCATCGAATATATCTCCATGCCTGCTTTGGATATAATTACACACGCATACTCACGCCCACGCACATGTCCGCACGCATGCATAATTGCACACACACACACACACACACACACATATATATATATATATATATATATATATATATATACACTCTCTCTCTCTCTCTCTCTCTCTCTCTCTCTCTCACTCTCTTACACATATATACTATGCACTTGCACACAAATCTGCATAAAGTAATTTATTAATCAGCAGTTGCATCTAATCAATTTTTCCTTGCGAGCTTAACAGCTGTATCCCATCATCGGACTATTAAAATAGAGTCTATATTTTTGCGAGCAGCAGTGCAGTGAAAGTAAAAGTACATAATACAACACCACAAGTAACAAAGTAAATAAGTACACAGCAGTTATAAGTACCATATATAAGACAGACAATGATTATGCTTAGTTGTAGAATATACACGGGCAGCAGAAGAGACCACTTTTTCGGCAGGAGATAATTTGACAAATTATAACGCAATACTTAATACTAGACATCACGACAGAGTTACAACCATTCAAAACGAAAATGGAACATTCTCAAAAATATCTGTTTCCAGCTAAAAATCAAATGAAAAAGATTACATACTCAAAGGTTGGAAACACCACAAATCTGATATTTATCAAGAACACTTCATTATAAGAAGAACGGTTACATAGGCTACACAAACGTAGTACAACGTCAGAGTTTGTACAATCTTGGACGGATTGATAAAGGACACTTGTTGAGTGTGTCGAATGTACTCTTCAAATACAATAGAAATATAAAATACTGAGAAAGCAGGTTTCACCGAAAGAGGAAAGCAATACTCCTACGATTTGGAAAACCAAATCTCACATTGACAAGAACGTTTCATTTTTAAATCAAACGGTTGAAATGCAAAACATGTAAATAAAGTTCATTGTATTTACAAAAAAGTTCACTTAAAAACCTTGACAAAAACTTCACCACAAGAGCTAATGTAATAGTATTGTCATATTGAATCAAGTCTACAATAACTCTGTAAATAAGATTGAACAATTTTCTTTGATATCATGATTCGACCTTGGACTTTACAATTGAATATTATTTCGAATCAGCACATGATATATCAGTGTATAATTTAGATTACACAAAATACGTTCTTTCATTTCTGAAAATAAACAATCAAGGTAATAACATATTCTGAGAATAAGTAAACTGGCAGAAAAGGACGGTGTTGAAAAACTGGACGGAACACGTTATAAAATTACGACATTTAATTGCACACTGAAGTATACTACAATTGCATAAGTGAAGATGAGCTCCTATCATTAACATATCTTTGCATACTCTGTTACAGAAACAATCAATATCCAGGAGGCATTCCTTTCGTTGTTTACTAGTTAGTAGCGTATATGAAAATAAAACGGATCAGTGTGAAAGATGTGTGAAACGCACTACAATATGCTGACATTCTTTAGATATCTCACATGTAAACTGAAAAACACTCAATATTTTCACCACGAGTTGAAGTAAATATTTACCTTGACATTTTAGCAAAAGACAACCTGGTCAGGATAATCAAATAACCTGCACAGTCTTGATTTTTCTGTCGTCAGAAAGCAAGATTACACTTGACTTTTCCTGAATCTATTTCACAAATTTCTTTTGTCTCATTGCTAAAGAGTCCAATTGTAGGACACGTTTACCCAAACCAATGATCTCTTCTGTTGAATAGATACCCCCCATGTCAATTCTTAGTATACTGACCCACACGTTGTTACCGACGAGAACCAGCTGTCAAATTTATAACAAAATGGACACTGTCAAAACAGAAATACACAGGCTCAATGAGTCTTTTAGAAATTCACTTGACTGATTAGTTCTTAAGACTTTTTCTGGCCTTATGGATCTGTTAGGACGGTTCTAAATATTTTTATTTTCAAGTGGGTGCGTTTCACATCTCTTCAAGGCTGATCTCTGAAGCAGAAACAATGGAATACTTCACACAAAATTAGCTAAAACTATTGCACTGCTGCTCTCTACAATATTAGATGTTACCTAACCGACAGACAATAACATTTTTTCGCCTGGTTTTCATTTTGTTGTTCTGAAATTTTCGAAAGATCTCATGGTAGAGGCTGCCATTTTGAGGGCCAAAATTGCCAAACATTGTTACATTTAAAAAAAAAAGATGAAAGTAAATAATAATGGATTTAATTTTTAAAACCAACATTTTTTTTAAACAGTAATACAGTTTACTTTTTTCACAGAAAAACCCCTTGTAAGTATCAAAACTGTTGAGATTTATATTAAAAATCTACGTAACAACAACTCCTTCCAACAACATCTTTATCTGTACAGTAATTCAGATGGAATCACGTCCCATAACAGATTATTCATCACAGCTCAGGATACTTTTGTAACAAAATTATAAAACATCACACTTTTCTTCACTGGTACTTTACTATAGAAGTGAAAACTCTTTCCAGTCTTACCCTCAGCTCGAATTTATTCAACAAATAAAAGAGTACTTTTGTGAATTTGCAAACATTTTCAATATCTTTGCCCATAGGCCTATATGGCAACACCTTCAGGTTAAGAACCTGATTTTAACATTAACGTTGCCGAAGTGATTTGAACATCTGAAAAGGTCGAGGGAAAGAGTTTTACCTTCTAGCAGAATTTTTCTTTTCTTCAAATCCTACTTTAAGTACACGTCAACTATCTACGACGTAGTCTACGAATGTGTTTCGTCTATTGCCGCGAATGTCCACAAAACAAAACTTTCACTTCCCGTGAATGCATCTTTTCTCGGTCAATATTTTACTGCAAGAGGTTTCCCATGAATACATCCGTAACCTTTCTAAAAAAAACTTTCGCTTTTCACTGGCAAAGACCGATGAAGAGACCGATTCTACAGAGACAAAACGAAGTATCAGCACAAGTTTTGTTCCTGAACACAATAGTCAATAACTTCTGTTCACTAAATGTAAATCAGCGCAAAGCGAGGCAGATTATGTTCAACCATATTGTAACCGTAAAAATGGGCTGCCATACAGACGCATGACCATAACTGGTCCTCTTGAGTAATGCAGAGGAATTCGAGAAACAAAGCTATAAATTTTTTCATCACTTAGCGTAGATTAACTTTTATGTACAGCTGATGTTTGCTGCACATCAAAACTAATAATAAAAACAATACGTCCCTTGCTCATTGAGTTATTACAATGTCTTTTTCTCGCAGATATTTTAGAGCAGGTCTCAGAGACAATTTCCAATCCCTCCTTGTTACATACAGAAGTACATGTCTTATGTGCCGATGAAAAGTTTAAAGTCTCTAAAGAATCGCATCTCACAAAAAATG
>NC_090246.1:24900053-24955053 GCF_037325665.1 Littorina saxatilis
GGCAGTGAGAATGGGTGCAGTGAGAATGGTTATTTCCCTTTGACCAACGGGGGTGTTTTTCCTACCTCGGAGGAATTTCTTGTTCTCTTTGTTTTGTGTGTCTCTCTTTGCCTTTGTCGTGTCTGTCTGTCAATCTGTCTGCCTGTTTGTCACACACTACACACATTTACTACCAAATACAACAGAAATGGCCCTGTGGAATTCACGTGTACCAGGGGTTGGTGTCATTGACAGTGCACACCACGTTCAATATCCCCTCTTTGAAACCAAACTCCTGACTAATAACAGAAAAGTCATGTGCACTGTCGTGTACCAGGGGTCGGTGTCATTGACAATGCAGAGGTCCCCTCCGTTAAACAATACTCCTTACGTATAACAGAAAAGCCATGTGCATGTACGTGAACTAGGAGTCGGTGTCATTGACAGTGCAGAGATCCCCTCTTTGAAACCAAACTCCTGACTCATAACAGACAAATCATGTACACTTACGTGTACCAGGGGTCGGTGTCATTGACAGTGCTGTTGTCAGTCCTGGGCACCCAGCCTTTGTCGAAGGTGGCCTCCTCCTGCCCCGAGATCTCGTATTCGATGTTACACTCTCTGACCACCTCTAGCATGCGCTCGTCCATCTCACACAGACCTGTAAGCATCACAGGCGAAGGGTTTTATCAGTAGTTATGCCACAGCCAAACCTGTCTTCAATGACCACTCAAGTGATAGACCAAAAATAGCCGTTATAGACAGGGGGTCGTTATATAAACGTGAATAAGAGAACCCATTCACTGAAACACTCGCAAAATATCAACAACCTGGCTGCTTTTTTTGATTTTTTTTTTCTCCTTGAGATTATTTAGTAGAATAAGCATCCACTCAAAAAAAAAACACAAAAAAACCATTGCACAGGCAGCAGCAGCCAAACTGTTGAATTTTGGTACTTGCCGACGCAAAAGAATGCTTTTATTTCATGTACACGCTTGGATACATCTGGGATGGTGCACAAGATCACTTACAGGAGAAGAGGAATGTGCCTTTAACGTTTTATAATAATAATAATAATAATAATAACGGGCATTTATAAAGCGCCTTATCAGAAGTTCAAAGCGCGCGACAACAATACATGTATACAAAAATCATACAATCACTGTCAGATTCAAACAACACATCATGCACATCTCACATACCCAGACTCTATACTAAGGAACTATCCGTAGTGTTGTTGGAACAAGTGAGTTTTCAAATTGGACTTAAAAGATGAAATGGATGGAGAGTGACGTAATTGAAAGGGGAGTGAATTCCATAACTGAGGTCCATAATACGAAAACGTGCGGAAGCCATGAGCCTTGCGTTTAAAGCGACCTTGACGGAGAAGTCGAGCATCATCAGAAGAACGAAGGGTGCGAGAGGGAGTGTAGAGAGAGACCAGTTCAGAAAGATAGGCAGGTGCCGATTCAGAGATGATATTGTAGCAGAAGTTTTACAATGGAACCCCCTTTAAAAAAAAACCAATTTAAGACACACACACCCCCCCCCCCCCCTTTTAAGAACATGCTTTTTTCAGATTTTCTGTTCATATCCCCTGTAAAATTACCTCCATTTTAAGGCTCCCTCCTTGTTAAGACCCTATTTTTTTTTAAACATTTTTAGAGGCCTGAAAATGAAGCTTTCATTGTATTGTTTTCGCCTCCACACTTATACTCACTTGGTCTGATGCGGACTTGTCTCATAGTGGCGTAGCCCAGGATCTTGGAGACCTTGTCGTTGACGAAGCCGCGCAACATGAGGGGTGGGTAGTCGTTGTAGTAGGCACCAGCGCGGATACCGTTCACCAGGCCGGAGCGAGTCCAGTTCCAGTACTCGTCCTGGTTACGGATCTGTCATCAGAGAAGGGGGGGTTAAAAGGGTCACGTGTGTACAAATGTGAAGGGGAAGAAAACGAGGTAGATAAATGTTTCACTTAGTGGCCCTGTTAAAAAACGCTACCGTTGCTGAACTTTGGTTTAGTTTTGTGTGTTGTATATAGTTGACTTATTTGTACTTTGCGGGAAAGTACCGATATTATATTTTGTAAACACAATATTCATGTTTGGACGAGAATGCAGTCGAAGTTTCTAGTCCTGTCCAAACAATTTGTTTACCACGTTGTTTTGAGTCGTGGGTTCGTGGCGTTCGCTCGGATTAAGTGCGTCGGCGCTTTTGATGTACGTCACAGAGAATGTCACTATTCTAGTCCATGGACAGTTCATCTAATTTTAATTGTATCATGTTTGGTCTGGAATATTCTGGAGATTGAGTATTTGCTATATAGGCCAGCGCGATTTGTATGTTGGATGCTTCTACTTTGAGTTCTGCTATGATGTATCATTGTATGTATGGAATGCAAAATAAATCCTCGAACTCAATTTGACGAGTTGTTGTCTGCTGCTGTGAGGACGGGCCACGTAGAATGAAAGAACACAACTATACGACATTTGAGAACTTCGTCTATCTCAGGTGTCGTGTAACAGGCCCGCATTAGCACAGATGAAAGAGGATTGACGAAAACAGGAAGTGGGGGGGGGGGGGGGGAGGAGAGGGCTTGACAGTCGTACGGCAGACATGCATCCAGACAGATATCCCCGCCCCCACGCTCACACTCTCACACACACACACACCCACACACACACCCACACACACACACACCCACATACACACACATACACACACACCCACATACACCCACATACACACACACACACACACACACAAATTCACATCCCCTAACCCCACATACACAGCCACCCCCCAACCCATCATCACACCTAAAAAACCCACACAACTCGCCACCCCAAGCCCTCTCACCTTGCCAAAGTCAATATCAGACTCGTTGTTTTTGATGAAGACCCGCTCCATGGTGTCCTTGTAAAGGAAGGTGTCCCCGTTGCGCTGACGGTAGCTGATGACCAGCAGGATCCACAGGAAGAAGGAGTACACCACCACCTCGCGCACGATGGCCCACATCTGGATCTCCTTCAGACGTCTTTCACGTGCAGCGTCCAGCTCCTTGCGGTCCGGAGGTTTGTAGCCGATCTTGCGCGGGCGGGCTGCGCCGTAGGCTGTGGATTTAATTAAAGACAGAAGTATTTAATTGGTACAGCGATTGCTGGCTTGCTGGGTTAATTGGTTTGTTGTGGGTTGCCTTTACATTGGAAACATTGAAAGGTATAGTTAAATTATGTGTGCTAATTGGAACTGCAAAATCATACGAGTAATCAACATTAGCAAAACAGTTATCGAAGGAAGAGACGGCATTTAGCTCTTTCGAACACATAGCAAAATGGTGCCACTTCGGTTGACTGTAAACCACTTGTTAATTGTATTGGTCATGAACGAAATTACCCTCCCCAAAAAGCATATTCTACAACACTTACTGAAATCAAGCAAGGGTATAATTGTGTATGTCCTTGGATATTTCTGTGATGAAACGGACGGATTGCTTATTCAGTACACCTCTCCACGTCTAGCCGCCTCTTGTAGCAAAACAGAACATTGCCATAACTTCACTGTGATTCCAAATGTATCAGGTGAAACATTTGATTTCCCTTCTTTGTTACATGTGACGGCAGAGGCTTACTAAAAGTCCTATTTGGGCGGCTCGACGAGACTACAAGAGAGTGCATGTTTTTGAGCGTGCAACAGTTAAAAGTTAAAGGACTTTTGAAAGAAACGGATCGATTCATTTGTAACATATTAAATGTTAATTCTATTTTTGACGAAAATATGACATTTGACACAGATCGACAGTCATTGCTAGCGCGGTGTCGGAGAAAAAAAGGACTGTCTCGATCTGTGTAAACTGTCATATTTTGGTTAAAAAAGAAAAGAAAAAAAAGAGTATAATATCTGCTTTTAAGACGATGGAAAGTATGCGAGGAATGACTGACTGTCAGCGTTCATGTCGTGCAGAGGGATCTCGTCCTTGGCCAGTCTCGTCGTCTCCTCGTCCAGCGCTTCGTCCTCCTCGTCTTCCTCCCCTGGGTTCTTGACGAGCAGCGACAGGAAGATGGCGATCAGGAACACCTGGGGTAAAAGACATATCTCTGTCAGTGTTTGACAGAATTTGTTTCGGACAGCAATAGCCCTCTTTTCCACGATTAATGGATACTAATATCTGGATAGTCTTTCGATTGTGTGATTTTAAATTAACCCCTCTTTTGTGCTCAAAATGAAAGAAAAGCGGTTTATGCAAATTATGTCATATGTTTTCTTGTCTTGTCGAGACCAGCTCGTCCAGTCTCGGGCATCGGGTTTCCGCTCGCCAGGCCTTACTAGTCTTGATGTTTGCTGATCTCGGGTTTTCTGTATAGATGTTTGGTTTTGGTTTAAGGCCGACAGATAGACTACATGTTTTGATATCGCTTCACGCGCCTCGTTTTGCTCTTAAACATTCAAACACAATACTTACCTTGATAGGCTGGGTCACGAAGATGGTCATGAAGAAGGACGCCAGCATGGAGGAGACCTCATGCCTCTGACACAGGTCGGTATATCTTTCTTGTGTTTGCTTCTACACCTTTTAAACTCCTAGTTCGTGAACAAGAGAACAATGACATTTTACTCGCCATAAACGACGAAAAAAGAGGACCGGTTTCGAACAACCTCTTTTTTACACCCCCGGTATAGGGGTGTGTATAGGTTTCACTCGATGTGTTTGTTTGTTTGTGTGTTTGTGTGTTTGTGTTCGCATATAGATCTCAAGAATGAACGGACCGATCGTCACCAAACTTGGTGAACAGGTTCTATACATTCCTGAGACGGTCCTTACAAAAATTGGGACCAGTCAAACACACGGTTAGGGAGTTATTGGTGGATTAAGATTCTACAAGGACTTATATAGAAACATATTCATGGTCAAAGGGAAATAACCTTCTCAGTTGGTGGCAGTTAGAATGGGTGCAGTGAGAATGGTTATTTCCCTTTGACCAACGGGGGTGTTTTTCCTACCTGCGAGGAATTTCTTGTTGTCGTTTATTGTCCATGTTTCTGGTAAGCACATTGTCATTGTTATCTTGTTCTTTTTCTTCTCACCTGCAGTCTCTTGTTCCTTTCCTAATTCGCGGTCTAAGCATACGCATCTAACACACGTAACTCACCTTGATGGGCTGGGTGATGAAGACGGACATGAAGAAGGAGATGAGCATGGAGGAGATCCATTTCTTGCAGACCTCGTCGGAGAAGCTGATACCATAGAAGGTGACGAAGGCGGCACAGAGGAGAGTGGTCAGGATCAGAATCACCCAGGCCACGATGCGGCACCACCAGGGCAAGCTCTTCTTCTGCTTCTTGCTGGAAAAATACATGGGAAAAGACTGTTGTAGATTGTGTAAACACTTCTCAAAACAGCATGGTATAGTTTAACCCCCGACTTTAGGGCAAGGATAGGGACGTTACCTCGACTTCTGCATCGGAGTATTTTACACTAGAGCTAAATTAGATCGTGGGGTAAAAACGGACATACACGTAAACATCGACTCGTGCAAAAAAGCATGAGTGAAAATGGGAGTTTCAGCCCAAGAACGAAGACGAAGTAGAAGATTGTGGTTAGACTTTATACCGGATTACACTTTTTTTTTAAATTTGATCTTTTTTTTTTTTTTTAGATATATAAGCACATGTTTACAAATATACATTGGCACGTACTGTACATACAATATACTTACATTTAAACTTTCCAACACTAAAACAAGAAAATCGTTGCTACGCCAACTTACTTTGGCAGAGCGCCATCAGCACGTGCAGAGAGGGAGGTACCAGGGCGTGACATGGAGGACTCGGGGCGTGGCTTAGGGCTGGTCATGGCGGAGGTAGGGCGACTCACGCTGAAGATACTGCTCACCTGCGTTAGACGTAAGACGTTAAGACATTTTAACAAAACAATGATAACAATAACAACACTTTATCGTCCATTAAAATTAATACTTTAAAACAAAAAAACATTTCTTCGACACGTCTTACCTGCCTGTCAACGATTACAAAATATTATTATATTGTATTGACTAAACACAAGGTTCATTTCAACGGGGTGTATGTGGGGTCGGGTATCACCTGTGTACAGAGATAGTCAGAGCGTTTATGCCAGACGCTATCATGCTTCAGTAACAGTTAAAGGCGGGGTAATGAGCTGAGAGCGGTTTTCTCTGAAAACGTTTGAGTTTTGACTCGAGTGCAAGAGTATCTGGTTTTCTCCTGAAACAATATGCAAAACCAAAGCTTTCGGATATGATATTTTTACTTTAACTAATTTCCTCGAAATCGCGTATAAGTACCATGTCTGGTAACAGCGTGAAGTCTTCACAGATATCCGGTGTGGCATCAGTAACAGCGTGTGACGTGTGCACCAGATGTGACGTCAGTACCAACAAGTTTTAGTCGTGTGGGCATAATAAATGGTCTTGATGGTGTCATTAACAAGGGTAGCATACTTTGTGATACCACGTGAATTTAGCAATGCTTAATTTATCATTTCTTTGACATCACTTCAAAGCTTTGTTTTGTTGTAATGCCATTGATAAAAAAATGAGACATTTGTTCATCATAAGCAGTGCTGACCGTTTTGTTTGCACACGAAGGTCAAGCCTGCATCAACACAATTGAACAGCTTACTTTACTGGCATCGTGACTTTAATTACTATCTCATAAATATCTCATCAACTAGTAGTTATCCTTCAGCACTAGTCACACTTTGCACACATGCAATGACGTCAGTGTTGACCCCATGTCTCGTGTTATCCTACACCACCAACATCGTGACGTCATTACGAACCTCAGGTTTGACGTCATTGACAGAAGCTGTAGTCCTAGGTCCGTCGAAGGCAGTCTTGATGGCCTCATCGACACGTGAGGGTCTCAGCTTTCGTGGGCGAGCTTTGCGGAACAGCAGGATGATGATGAAGTTGACTGGAAACACGATCAAGTTGCTAATGATACCGATCCAAATCTGCAAGAAACAAAATAGTTAAAGGCACCGTTCTTCTTGTGCGAACAATCACGTAAACCACCATAGTTTGTCCAGTCTTTTACGTGGGATAAGAACATCATTCTACCTACGTGCACGAGCTCATGTCAAAACCAACAGCCTGCCTGCTTTCTGTAAAGAGTTGTTTCTTTATTTGGTGTTTAACGTCGTTTTCAACCACGAAGGTTATATCGCGACGGGGAAAGGGGGGAGATGGGATAGAACCACTTGTTAATTGTTTCTTGTTCACAAAAGCACTAATCAAAAAATGGCTCCTGGGGCTTGCAACGTAGTACAATATATCACCTTACTGGGAGAATGCAAGTTTCCAGTACAAAGGACTTAACATTTCTTACATACTGCTTGACTAAAAATCTTTACAAACATTGACTATATTCTATACAAGAAACACTTAACAAGGATAAAAGGAGAAACAGAATCCGTTAGTCGCCTCTTACGACATGCTGGGGAGCATCGGGTACATTCTTCCCCCTAACCCGCGGGGGGATCTATGCAGAGTGGGGATTGTGTTATTGAAATAATGTCTTAACCGTCACCAGTGTCAACATGCAATAGTTAAAAAAACAAATTCCCACTGTGCTCAGAACGGACTCAGGCTGGTATGTCTTCAATTGGAAGGATGTTCTGATTCCGTGCACAACCTAAACAGATCTGTGACGATCGACTTAATCGTTGACAGGGGAAGGGGTGTATGCTTAGTATTAATACTCTCAGTCCTCGTGGTCATCTGTAAGGAACAAACCTGGCTGGTGATGGTCTTAGTTTTAATAAACCTTCGCAAGAAATAATCCAGGACAGTCACACTCTCAATATTAAAGGCAGATAAAACTTGCAGTCACTGAGCTGTATTAGGAAACGCTTTGCTGAAATATATCATGCTATAAGAAAAAACAAAACCAGGTACCGTTGTGAAGCCTCAAGGCAAAATAACAAACCCCAACAAAAACCACAAAACCACGAATGTCAACTCTACTGTGGAGAAGACGGCACTTACCAAATTTGAATGAAATAGTTTCCTTGGTTTCTGATACTATTAGGCCTAACAACGTGTCAAGAGAATTCATGAATCTTGCGTTCACATGTTGCTTTCAAATTCGTACCCTCTTTTTGCTTTTTTGTTTGTTTTGTTCTGGATAAATACTCCTATTTTGATATCTTTATGTTAATGCTAATATCTACTCACATCGAACTGTTCTTTTTTTAAAATAAATTTTATCTTAATATGACGATAACAATTTCTACTCAAAGCGAAGCATTCATGCTATCTTTCTATTTCCTTTAAAACCTTGTTCGTTCCGTTATTTTTTTTCTTCCCCTGATGAAGCTTTTACAAGCGAAAATTCGTATCGTCTTGTGGTGTTCTTGTATCGGTGAGTACAGAAATCCTTTGTTTTTTAACTTGGTTCATCTCACCACAGTCACTTCGTTGTTTAGATTAATGGTTATAATTTCTCAGCTCACCTGTGCACCAGAGATGCTGAAGGGTCCAAACGTGATGCCGCTGGACACGCCTTTCTCTTCGCCGTCCGATCTGTAGAACATGGCGTTGGCCAGCATGCTGGCATACAGCAGACACAGGCAGCACGACACTCGTTGGACGGCGGTAAATCGCGACTGCGGGGGACGAGCCACCACGGAGAACCACAGGTGTCCGTCCGCCAGGTTCTTGCGTGTGCGCTCGGCGAACAGGTGTCCAAACTCCGTCATGGCCTCGCGCGTCGCTACTGGCACGATGCGGTCCACCTGGTGACACAAGAAGGAGGAGAGAGTGTACAAAGAACTTGCAATCCATAAACTAACAGACTGCCAACGTTCCAAAATTCAGAATAAAAAAACCAAGAAAGGTATGTTATTGGAATGTTTTATTTTTGAGAAAAATAAAAGAAAACAATTGTCTCGCTTGCGTCTTCCCAGCGAGCTTCTGGACAATTTGTCAGATGAGTTTATTTTCTGTATATAAATAAGTGTTTGTCTGTCTGTCCACTTAAACGACGGCTGGGTCCAAGATAAGTGAACGTAACGGTTTGTTTTGTCCATAATTAAACGTTCCAATAACATATCTTTCTTTTTTTTCTAAAAAGAACTTGACCAACTTAGTTGCGCTACACTGCACAATATAAATGCATGTATCTTTGAAAATTTAAATATAAGTTTCAACTAGGGTGGTCGTCATAGGCAGGTCGGACTGTATCTATGAGAATGTAAATTTATATCAGTTCAAACTGTCATCAAGATCGACTGACCTGTCCATCGTCCTCCTCCACGGCAAACCACTTGTCAGCGATGAAGACCCACTTCTCGTCCGTCTGCACGTCGCGCACGATCATGTAGTTGAGGTACCAGCTGCCCATGTTGCCCTTGCCCGAGTTGTCGTGCCAGATACGGGCGTAGTTCAGGTAGCCAAGGGGTCTGGAGTAGACAGATGGCCATAGTGAATTTTTTGTGTATGAATTTAAAACAATGTTGTTGTTTTTACATAAGTTCTATGCAATTCCTCCCAGTAGAAAGGTAGTTAGCTAGCAGCAACAAGAGTCGCACTATGCAGGAGTCTGCGTGATGATTGATATATCATTTTCACCGATGTGTCGTTTCCACTTTATGTGTGGGTGTCATTCTCATGTACCTACATAGGGTTGTTGAATTATAGTTCCTCACGATGTCCTCGACTACTTTACAAGAAGTTAAAAAATGAAGACCAAAAACAACAACAACAACAACAACAACAACAACAACAACAACAACAGCAGCAGCAGCAGCAAACAAAATGAAAAATAAAAAATAAACATCAATCGCAAGGTAAAAACAGCTAAGACATTTACCTGGGGCAAGACATCAAGAAGCCATTGGTGGCGCCACGTCTGAAGATCTTGCGCTTGTGGTCGCTGAACTCACGCACATCAGTCTCGTCATCTTCCCCGGACAGGATGAAGTACACCTGCGAGAAGCACAAACACAGGTTTGTGAAGAGGGTTTTTGCAGGCGATCGATCGAGTGATGAACGTCACGGGAGTGCTGACCTCATAAATAAAATGCTCTTTTTCGGGTGCAGAGCTCACAGTCAGAATATGTTGTGTTGCAACAAGAAATAGTTAGTAACCCAAGGATCGCATATAGGTCAACCCGGCTGGGACTGTCCACCACAATTTGTCTGATAGATTTTAACATGGCAATACCAAACCTAGCTTACGGGGACTATATTCCATACCGCCTTTGTATTCCTGGACATATTCGTGTTTTTGTAATGTGTTTGTTGGTTGGTGTGCTAGCTGCATGGTCAGTCCACCTATATAACGCCTGCAATGTGAACATTTACGTATTAGTGCCAGTTATATAGGAGTTTTTTCACCTGATGACTTGATTTATTTTACGATGCTAATGTTTAGCTGGATTAATTAAGTACAGCACCAGCAGTAACTGAAAATATTTGTTTCTCAATAATTAAAAACAGTTCATAGCATTCGACTTAGACGACATACATAGGTTATAGCTTTTGAAAGCTGTTTGCAGAGCATCAATGTCTATCTTCATTACCTTGGAATCAGTTCCGGCGTTTCTGCGCATGCCTGTGACGACAACAATCTCATAGTAGTACTTGTCCTTGGAGTCGTTGTCCATCAGAGGGGCGATTCCAAGCTGCGAAAGAGAGAAACGGTTTATCGACAATTCACACCTGTTTTGTTCAAAACAGAATCAAGAAACACTGGAATTGCCTTAACAGTTGGTCCGATGAAAACAGACAGCCAACGTTTAGGGCGAAACCAAGTAGGACAAATCTTAGAAAAAAAATCTATTTCTGGGGACAATCGGTGTACGATGTCTTAAAGCTTGTCCTTTAATCTTCAAATTAAGCGAGCGAAGTCGACTACGCGAAGAATACTTGGCGAAGCTGGCCGCCCGGAACTTGAGTTCTGAGTTCGGTTAAAAAGACTTCGCGAAGTCGAATTTTCCCTCAACCAAGGACCGCCTTAACGAGATGCACAGCAACTGTGTCCCTCACCTGTTCCAAATCCTTCCTGTCCTTGCGGCGAGCCCAGATGAAAGCGACGATGAAGACAGTGAGGATGACGATCTCAGTGATGTAGAGCGTGGGGTTGGAGTAGAAGTCGAAGTTGTTGAAGACGTAGTTCCAGTCGATGGTGTTTGGCACCACTACCCAGCCTCCGGCGAACGTGGTCAAGTGGGTGCACTCGCACACCGTCATGGAGTCGTCTGTATCTTGGTGAACCTGTCATGGCAATACCATTCATGAAGTGTCTGTGTTGAGTTTGATTGCGAGTAGAAAGGTCTGTGTCTTTGTCAGACGACTGAGGGTGCTACCTTTCATAGGCTAAACATGCTGGACATTATTTTACGCTCAGAAAAGGTTAAAGGCTATATGCACAATCAAACAAATCCAAGATCAGAACACAAGACCAAACACGAGAGAGAAATAAGCGAGGGAGATAGAGAAAATCGACGCATAGATGCAGGTAGACAAATCTACGTGATTTTCACAATAGATTTCCCAAGATGTTATACTGACACCCCACTTCTATACGTACGCATGCACGCACACACGCATGCACGCACGCACGCACACACCAACGCACGCACGCGCACACACACACACACACACACACACACACACACACACAAACACAAACACAAAACCCTCCTCACCCGGCATCCTAGGGTGGACCAGTCCGAATCGCCAGGAGTGATGGCGTAGCAGCCAGAACCAAACAGCTTGAGTGTGTAGTTGCCAGTAAAATTAGACCCGGTGGCGCTTTCGTTGGACCCGTCGGTACCGTTGCCCCAGGCGGGCAGTTGAGTGCAGTTGGAGACATCCATGCCCATCTCTTCAGTCGTGAGCTGTCTGAAACCCAGGTAGACCTCCCCAACGTAGTCAGCCATCTCCAAATTATCCATGTAGATCTTCGAGCATGTGGGCCTGTCGGGATCTGAAACGTCAGCACATTACCTGCTATTCAGACTTGGTCGTGCGACAGACGCTTTCTTCCACACGAGATTACGTTGATTGTCTAACGAAGCCGTCATCTTTATCAAGTTTATCTTTTTGTGCTCCTTTATTATTACATACACTCCATGGCATGAATTTATGTAAGGCCCTATTTTTTCCTGCTGACCCTAACACTTTTTTTTATTTCTCAAACATTTTCTCCCATTTTGTTGAAGCTCAGTCTGCGGGAAACATTGACACTCTTGCTATTAAACTTTGTAACAACTAATATAAACGTTCAATACAATTCAAGAGCTTGCGACAAAATGGTGTTTGTGATGTTTTCATATTTTTATGAGGTCAACTAAAAAAAAAACTTGGGGGGTCACGTTACCCTAAACCAACATGTTTTTGTGTTTGGCCTAACTGAATAAACACTGTTTAAACCAACTGACCACTCATGTTGGCAGGGACCAGGAAGGACTTGTTGCAGAGGCCTAGCTCCGGGTCCGGCACCTCACCAAAGTTGACCACGACCACGTACTGGACAGTAGGGTCGGTGGGGCAGATCTCAGCGTGAAGGGAGGAGCCAGGAAACTCTGAGGACGTCTTGTGCAGTTGGAACTTGTTCCAACTCGCCAATAACGGGCTGGACAAGAGAATCAACAACCAAATGAGGAATAGAGTTAATCATAAGAACTAAGAAACACAGTGGCATAGTTGCTCTGAATATAAACGATATGAGTGAAGTGAGAATTAGTATGCGGAACCTGACACCTGATTTGTCTTTTTTAAGATTGGTCTGGATAAGGCCAAGGACAACGACACGGACACCGAGAACAAAAACAAAAACAATAACAATCGGTAAATTGTCCATCAGAGTTAATACATCAAAATTAAACAAAATTGTCTTCGACACATCTAAGCCTGGCTTTTGTTTTTAATCGGACGGTTTTGATAAAATATTACCAAGACATTTAATACAACGATAAAAGGGAAAAGGCGCGCTAGGAAATAAAGGAACACTCCTTTCTGTGAAGGCAATCGGGCTCACCATCTCAGATCTTGCCAGGCTGTAACATTGAAAAGAACAATGCATCCCGACACTTGAACACATACCAGTAATCAACAGCGTACGTGTGTGCTTTCTGTACGAAATTGTAATTGTTAGTGAATTAATTTGATTAAAGCCACTAGTGTTAAACTGGGCAATGAATTCATCAAACAATTCCCACTCTGCACAGGAAGCAACCAGGATGTTGATCTGTGGTATATGGACCGGCACGGTTGGCCTAGTGGTAAGGCGTCCGCCCCGTGATCGGGAGGTCGTGGGTTCGAACCCCAGCCGGGTCATACTTAAGACTTTAAAATTGGCAATCTAGTGGCTGCTCCGCCTGGCGTCTGGCATTATGGGGTTAGTGCTAGGACTGGTTGGTTCGGTGTCAGAATAATGTGACTGTGTGAGACACGAAGCCTGTGCTGCGACTTCTGTCTTTTGTGTGTGGCGCACGTTAAATGTCAAAGCAGCACCGCCCTGATATGGCTCTTCGTGGTCGGCTGGGCGTTAAGCAAACAAACAAAATCTTTGGTATGTGTCCAAGTGGAGGAATAGTCTAATCCCGTGTACAAGCCTGGGATATTGAGCCCAATTTTTTCCATGGGAACGACCGTGCCTTTAAAAGGCCCATAGGCGTTCTGTCTGTTCCTATTTTTGCACGCAGCCTGTCAAATAAGACAGTCAGGAACAATTCAACCACCTAACGTTTGTTTGTTTGTTTTGCTTACCACGCCGACCACGAAGGGCCATATCAGGGCGGTGCTGCTTTGACATATAACGTGCGCCACACACAAGACAGAAGTCGCAGCACAGGCTTCGTGTCTCACCCAGTCACATTATTCTGACACCGGACCAACCAGTCCTAGCACTAACCCCATAATGCCAGACGCCAGGCGGAGCAGCCACTAGATTGCCAATTTTAAAGTCTTAGGTATGACCCGGCCGGGGTTCGAACCCACGACCTCCCGATCACGGGGCGGACGCCTTACCACTAGGCCAACCGTGCTGGTCCACCTAACGTTCATCTTCATTGAAGCAAGTGTGAGAGTAGGATAACGTTGAATACAAAACGATTCAAACGTCCATATTGCACACACAAAATGCAGCAAAGTGGTACACAATACTCAACCATAAATGGCAGTTGCCTGCTTTTCAGTGGTCGATGCAATTGGAGGGGAGCACCACCCACACATGACCTCAACACACTAAACCACCTAAAATAAACATCTACCATGCTCTGTAAATAGTTTTCCTTTTTGTTTTGTTTGTATATAGAAGGACAGTAACATGTTGAGTCTTCGACTCTTGAGTCTAATCTTGCAGAATACTTACTCCACCATCTTATTGTCGAGGGGCGGCTGGTCATTAGATCTTGGGATCTTGATCTTAATGGGCTTGCTCAGTCCAGTGACGGTCAGCTTGTCCCCAGCACCCTCTCCCTTGAACAGGTCCAGAGACACGAAGCGGGTGGTCTTCGGGATGGCCTTTGCCGTCTTCATGTAGCGGTAGGGCGTGTTGGAGTTTTCGGACATCTGAACAATTAATACAGAACTTTGATATGCTTGAATCCGAAACGGATATCCAAAAACAAATAGACTGCCAAGGTTCCAAAATTCAGAATAATATGGGAACGTTAACTTTAATTTGTGACAAAACAAAACGATACGGACATTTATCGTATCGTTTTGTTTTGTCACAATGACCCGTTCCTATAACATACCTTGCTTGGTTTATGTTTTTTTTAATTTTTTTTATTTCGGAACGAATAGAATGCTATCATTCCAAACTCAAGATTAAAAAGAAACAATTATGAGTTATAATTAGTTAGTTACTGGAGCGTTTAAACATAGACCAAACGAAATAATTCACCACATATGCAGTGATATTTCGACCTAGCGGTCTATGCGGACGACGGACAAACAAATAATTAAGATTATGAACAGAAAAAGAGCTTCGTGTAGTTAAGTATTGTTTCTCTGGTCTGAAGAAGTTGATTTCAAGCCTCTCCTTTGAGGATATGGCTGCATGGATCTTGTCAGTTTCGTCGTCATTCAGGCGTATCATAGTAATATGTAGGAGGTACCTTAAAATTTAGATTCTTTTGCAGTCGGTACTTTGACTCTTGGTAAAAATCTTAATCGATTTTCAAAAGGCAAAATCGTATCCGGGGGTGATACGTACATGTATTCCAGTTCTTCGAGAAATTGAAGAGAGGAATGCAAGTTGGCAATACATTTACCAACTTCATTTGAGAAAAAAATACATAAGAAGCATAAGAGTGTAAGCCTTGAGCGGAAGTATCTTCATTAACACACATTTTAATAATCGCTTTTGGGTCTCTGTTCTTGCTCATAGTAGCGCCAAAAGCGATATTTGTGATTATCACAGATTGATTTTTGTCATTCTGAGTGATATGTATACATATCAACGATTATTAATATAGTTATAGACGATTTTTAATTAAAAAAAAAAACTCCTTCGGGTTTGTATGGGTTGTAGAAGAGTGAATACTCCTGCTGATCCTCGGACAAATAAATTCGCACGTGCTCCTGTCCACGTGTTTCAGACATACCCCTCACTAGTGTGTGACAGGGGAGGCTACCGCTCCTTTCACAGCAGACTCTGCACCCGAGTTGTTGGCCTTTAAGTCAACACAGGTGGATTGTGGAATTCTGTTTGTGATGGGGTCTGGTGGTTTCCGATTGTCTGTATGTTCATGGAAACCTTCGGATTTGCATAACAGTTTTTATAGGGCTAAGAAATTAGCCCTAACATGTTCAATCCTGTTTGATTGCACTTCGCCTCCCGAGGTGATCGTAGTGTTACGGCACTCGGTTACAAGTGAATGGTCCCTCCAATGCTTATCCTAGTAAAAGCAAGGGTACTCACTCTTTCACAACCCATACAAACCCAACAGAGTTATTTCGGATTTCGTCAATTAGATTAGTAATTTTGACTTGTGGCGCTAAAATGCCGTAATAATACAGACTCCATTGTGTCAGTTACCTGTACGAGGAGTGTGTCGTTCTCGCCAACTAAGCCATTGGGGAAGATGTCGTTCATGTCAGACGGGAACGCGAACTCGGCCGTGGAAAACTCCAGCTTCTGAGGTTCACTGAATGTGCAAACAGCAACACAATTAAAGGAAGGATGAAGTTTTAATTATTCTCTCACATGTCATTTTCTGGTCGCCTTTATGGAAATGTCAAATGATTTAACGTTGGAGTTGATATGACACAGAAGAATCGAACAACGATAAACAATAGTTTCAAGTGAGAACTTATCATTCCGAATTTTTTTAAATGAAAATAAAAAATAACAATAGAAAAACAACAACTTCCACATGTTCGAAACATAATCATCAGACACTCTTAATCCGTATAACACAACAATGGAACCATACATCCAATGAATCACATCTCATGCCCCACAAGAGCACTTAGACTAATTGCGGCTAGTCGATCAAAGTGCATTCCCAGCATGCTTCCTCCGAAAACGGCGTATGGCTGCCTAAGTGGCGGGGTAAAAAACGGTCCTACACGTAAAATTCCACTCGTGCAAAAAACACGAGTGTACGTGCGAGTTTCAGCCCACGAACGCAGAAGAAGAAGAAGAAGAAGATCAAAGTGCATTCCCATACAACCATCTCCTAGTGACCAGGAGACTGTAATACAGGGAAGTGATTTGATCAACTAGCTTCTCTCATGCACTTTTGTTGTGCACACTGCAGAATCCAGATGAATCAACTTACTTGAAGACGTGTTTGGCTGACGTCTTCTTCAGCTTGGTTCTCATGCGGTCTGTGTTGAATTGCTGACTCTCTCCCTCTATGGAGTTCTGAAGGTAGCTGTTTCGAATCGAATTCAGCACCTGTACTGCTTTGTCTGCCAGAAGTAATGCCTTGAAAACAGAAAAAGAAACTTAGAAGCTAGTGTTTGTGTTGAACTGCACTCTCTCCCTCTATGGAGTTCTGAAGGTAGCTGTTTTGGATCTGGCTCAGCACCAGTACTGCTTTGGCTGCAAGACGGGTTGCCTTGAAAACAGGAAGGAAACTTAGAAGCTCGTGGTTGAGTTGAACTCCTGGCGCTCCCCTTCTATGGAGTTCTGAAGGTAGCTGTTTTGGATCTGGCTCAGCACCAGTACTGCTTTGGCTGCAAGACGGGTTGCCTTGAAAACAGGAAGGAAACTTAAAAAGCAAATTGTGGTGTTGAACTGCTGGCGCTCTCACCATATGGAGTGAGCTTTTCAAGGGAATGACGTGTCCAAGTAAAGTGTTGTTGGGCCAGGTACGGTGATGGCGTACAACACTTCAAAGTACTGCGGGACGGAGCGGGCAAATACTTCTTGTGGGTGGTAAAGTTCAACTCTCTAAACGAGCTGGTCGTTCTTCACGTAGCTGTCTTGGATTTGATTCAGCACCAGTTCTGCTTTGCCTACCAGACGTTTAGCCTGGATAAAAGAACGCAGGATGGCGATTCCAGTGCTGAACTTTCCTGTGGTTGCGTGACTGTTTGTCCGAATTAAAGGTTATAGAATGTCTTCTAAGCTATAATTTACGGTTTAGCCTTAGTTATAGTAAGGACCAGATTAAAACAATCTTGCGAGGGCTTTACCGCGCAAACTCACTTTTGTTTTTAACTAAGTAGCGTGTGAAGAATATATTGCATAAAACTTACAGTTACACGAGTCAAACGACAGTTGGTGAGCCTCTGCTGTCTTGTGAACGCAGCATCAAAATCGTAAGCAGGTGGGTTCTCCAAAACTGAAAAGAAATAAGGAAGAAACGAGATATATCACTTTCCTGAGACAGAGACAAAGGACAAAATAATAAAAATATGCAACATTTATAATTGTTGTGCTAACAGTAAGAAAACATGAACAAAATGTCATCAGTTAAGAATATGATCTGTAAGCATTTAAAAAAAACATGGTTAAGAAGAGTGAATGACAAGAGAAAACTCAAAACAGTTTCAACTGTTCAGTCAAATGATTGAAACACGACCCCCCCACACACACACACACACACACACACACGCAGCCCACGTTACCGAAATCATATCCTTGAGAGTATGGCTGGAGTAGGTGATTTCGTTCGAGGGAGGGTGACCACAAGAGGCATACGAAAAGAAGAAAATCGTCTATACTTACGACAGTCATCATCGATAGCGACGTTTTCTGTGGGGTAATCGAGGAAGAGTTCGTCGTCAGCGGCCTCTTTCAGTTCTGTCAGTGTGCCCTCAAAACCTGTTGTGCCTGCAGCCTGAAATCACACGTTTACAAACACGTATCACGTTAATGTTACCCTTGTAATAAATGACTTCTGGGAACGCAAGTTAAATACAAAGGAATTAAAAATCTAAGAGGTTTCTTTGTTTTTGTTTTTGTTTTCTTGTAACCACAGCTCTTGGTATGTTATTCATATCATTGTCAGAGAGAGCACGTAGAACATGTGTTCATCTTCTCCTCGCAATTCACCCCTTGCATCCACCGTTTCCTTGTGTCTTTCTTCATTTCTCCCCATCCATTTTCTTCTGATAACTTTCTCTTTCTCTTTCTCGATCCTTCCCTCGATCGCCTCTCTCTCTCTCTCTCTCTCTCTCTCTCTCTCTCTCTCTCTCTCTCTCTCTCTCTCTCTCTGTCTCTCTCTCTCTCTCTCTCTCTCTCTCTCTCTCTCTCTCTCTCTCTCTCTCTCTCTCTCTCTCTCTCTCTCTCTCCGATCTTGTTCTGTCTGTATATCAATGATCTGCCACTGCATATTTCTGATACTAGTGTAAGACGTGATTTTTGTTTGCTGACGACTCTTCTCTTCATTCAAGTGGAAAATCTGTTCCAGAAATAGAGTCCTCCCTTCAAACTGCTTTAAATGATGCAAATAACTGGTGTAGTGCCAATGCTATGCTTGTTCATCCAGCAAAAACAAAAAGTATGGAAATTGCAACCACACAAAAACACCAGATTTCTCCACTCAAACTAAATCTTACTATTAGGACATGCAAATGTGTATGCATCGGGTATCTCATCATCATGACCATCCATATCATCATCATCGTCATTGTTATCATCACATGTTTAATTTCTCCCATCTGTTTTTACATTTAGTCAAGTTTTGATTCGTGATCATTTCCTGATTCCAAAAACATATAGATATGATAGGTTGTATACAAAACAAGCTCAGAAAGTTAACAAGAATACAGAAAAGCGCGCTTTCCTGCTTAGCATAATACGCTACCGCGCTAATCTGGCGTGTCAATATCACCACGTTTTGCACGTGGAAGGTGAGCGATTTCTTTCACGCGGGGATTGACGAAGCTGTACTGTCTTGGTGAAAAAATACAGTGCGTCAAGTTTCATCCCGTGACTAAATGTAGTAATTTCGCCTTACGCGACTTGTTTGTTCTTAACTTTAATTTGTTATGTTATCATTGTGTGTCTGTGCGTCCCAAGGACATATTGTAAGAAACGCATAGCCTTAAATCTTAATCCTTGTAAAATAAAGTTCAATTCAATTCAATTCTCTCTCTCCTTTTTACATTTAGTAAATGTTTTAACATGGAGGGGGGAATCGAAACGAGGGTCGTGGTGTATGTGTGTGTGTGTGTAGAGCGATTCAGAGTAAACTTCTCGACCGATCTGTATGACAGTTTTCATGAGAGTTCCTGGGTATGATATCCCCAGATGATTTTTTCATGTTTTCGATAAATGTCTTTGATGACGTCATATCCGGCATTTTGTAAAAGTTGAGGCGGCACTGTCACACCCTCATTTTTCAATAAAATTGATCGAAATTTTGGCAAAGCAATATTCGACGAAGGCCGGACTTTGGGATTGCATTTCAGCTTGGAGGCCTACAATTTAATTAATGACTTTGGTCATTAAAAATCTGAAAATTGTAATTAAATTATTTTTTAAAAAAACGATGCAAAATTACGTTTATCGTATTCTTCATCATTTTCTGATTCCAAAAACATATAAATATGTTATATTCGGATTAAAAACAAGCTCTGAAAATTAACAATATAAAAATTATGATTAAAATTAAATTTCCGAAATCGATTTAAAACAATTTCATCTTTGTCCTTGTCCGTTCCTGATTCCAAATACATATAGATATGATATGTTTGGATTAAAAACACGTTCAGAGAGTTAAAAAGAATAGAGATATTGAAAAGCGGGCTATCCTCCTCAGCGCAACCGTACCGCGCTTTTCTGTATTGTTAATTTCAATGCCTTTGCCACGAGCGGTGGACAGACGATGCTACGAGTGTACGGTCTTACGGAAAAAAATGCAATGCGTTCAGTTTCATTCTGTGAGTTCGACTGAGCTTGACTAAATGTTGTATTTTCGCCTAACGCGACTTGTTTTTTCTTTCTCTCTATCTCTCTTTCTCTCCCCCCTCTCCTCCCCCCCCTCTCTCTCTCTCCCTCTCTCTCTCTCTGACCCCCGTTTTCTTCTTGACACGCAAACAAAGCAATGAAACAACTTTGAAAGAGAACTGGAACTTACGTCCATGGCCCCGCCGATGCCAGCGATCAGATAGTTCATGTTCTGTTCTCGCTCTTCGGGCGTAACATCTTGTCCGTCGTCCAGCTTGTTGGCATAGTTCTCAAGCGCGTCAATCACGATCATCTGAACAAAAATATGTTTCTCTTTTAGTCACAATTAGTGAAGAGAGAAAGGACAGACAGGAGAAAAGAAATATGGAAGAAAAGAACGAAACAACGAAACAACGAAAGAAAGAACAACAGAAAAAAAGAACTAAAGAAAGAAAAGAAAAGAAAGAACAAAAGAACAAAGTAACGATCGAAAGAACGAACAAACAAAAGAAGGAACAACAGGGAGAAAGAAAGAAAGAAAGAAATAAAGAACAAACGAAAGAAAGAACGAAAGAAAGAACGAAAGAAAGAAAGAAAAAAGCGCACTTTTTCGACCAGTTTATTAAATAATTCGGACAAATAATAAAACGTTTTAGTCTTAATTACCTACCTAACGATATCCAACCAACTAACTGAAATGGTCACATTGAAATAGTATCATGTAACAACATGGATGGATGTCCAACATAATATATAATTTATTGAATACAACAACTTAACAAACTTGCATATGTAAAACAGAGCCCAAATTAAAGGCTGCCATATTCGTAGCGTTCATTAATTAATTCATATTGTTTACATGTGCCAATAATGTTATAAAACTGTACCTAAGGGGATATAATAACGATTGGCTGTAGCTTTCGAACACAGAAAAAAGTATTTCAGTATTGCAAAATGGTGTTGATAGTGTCGAATGTAAACAGAACAGTATCAAACGCCATCTTTGGTTTACGAAAAATCACTTCGTGACGTCAACGGTCTAAAAATAGCCCAAGTCCTGGAGAACTGTTGCTAAACAATGCAATAAAGAATTCATTATTTCTCGTAACTGGTAAGGACTTTAAACCTAAAACTTTGCAGGAAGCTTAATTTATACATCCCCGCAACGATGGGAAAAGCCCTGGAAGTAATTAAACTAATTAAATAGGACTATGTCAGCCTTTAAGTCAGAAAGTTAACTTTATCAAATAATCATTGACCTTTTTTGTCCATCAAAGTACTGACATAATCATATCAGGAAGACACAAGGTCGATCGTATTGCTTGTACAACTAGATTCTAATCATACCAATACCGCAGAAAAATGTCAACTTACTTGTGTTTTTGCCGTAACTTCATCCGGGTATCTGAGGGTCTCAGCAATGGCGGACATAATCTGGGTTCTTCCCAGCATGGTGTTGTTGGGCATTTGAGTGATGGAGTCTAGGATCAGTTTTCGGACCTGAATTACAAAAGTTAGTTAGTTAAGACAATTCAACAAGTATTCAGTGCATACAAACCTGTAACCAAATAGAGACCTTTTACCTACTTAATTTAGGAAAAAGGTAAGCGTGTGTCATTGTTATTTTTCTTGTTAGCTCTAGATAGTGTCCTTGCGGACTTCACCACAAAGAGTCTGATGACCTTTTTTTGGTGGAATGGTAAACGTACGTGGTAGCCATCATCATAAGACACTTTGTTTTAAGGTGATGGTGGTCGTCTTCATATACGGCTCCAATGATGCACCACCTACTCTAACAGTGTTGTGCCACGCTGACTGGCTCACTTAAAAACTGCGTGTTTGAAATAATGAAGAATTATGCGAAATTGTGTGAGCCTTTTTGTGTCACATGTGGTAGTTTTTACGTCATATCCTCTCTGTTTGAAGTTAATTGTGATTCTGTCGCTCTCTCTGGGCGGGCTGCGAAAAAGCGAAGCAGATGATATGTGTTCAGCATGGTCCATCGTATGAGAATGCTTGTGGGAACATTCCAACCGTTACGTTATTCATAACGCGAGATGCATGATTGGCTACAGCTAGGTCACGAGTGTAAAACGTACGTGTTTGTGGGAACATTGCAACCGTTAATCTATTCATAACGCGAGATTCGTGATTGGCTACAGCTAGGTCACGAGTGTGAAACTATAGTTTTTGTGGGAACATTGCAATCGTTAAACTATTCATAACATGAAATGCGTGATTGGCTGCAGCTAGGTCACGAGTGTGAAACGAATGTGTTTGTGGGACCATTCCAACCGATAACATATTCATAATTTGATGTGCGTGATTGGCTACAAATAGTTGACGAGTGTCTTTTGACTGACAGCCATTAACATATCGAAGCCGTCTATCTACATACCTCAGCACGGTTGTCCCTCTGCATATCAACGGCTCTCTGCTCGGCATACGACAGTTCCTCTGAAACCTAGAAATGGTATTCAAATCAATGTAAATGAAAAGCAATTGGTTGGCATTGCAACAGAAACAAACGAATTATGTTCATAACGACGGAGACTGAGCTTTCCACTTGGAGGAAGCGACCCGAATTTTCCAGTGATGGGAAAATAAAGTAATGAAAATGAAAATGAATAAAAGAGGAAAATGACTGATACTGTTTGAATAGTAGTAACATATTTAAATGAAGTTCTGTTCACTGGTGTACGCATACTTAACTTGAGGAAAGAAAGTACTTGATGATCACCATATATATGTGACCCTCCACCACGAAATGAGTCGCATGTCACCTCGCGCGGTTCTGCGCTAGGCTTAATATAAGTCCGGGGAGTGTCTGGTAACAGTTATGTTACATGAAGTCTTATATCGCGCGCGTATCTCCAAACTCGGACTCAAGGCGCAGGGATCTATTTATGCCGTGTGAGATGGATTTTTTTACACAATACATCCCGCATTCACATCGACCAGCAGATCGCAGCCATTACGGCGCATATCCTACTTTTCACGGCCTATTATTCCAAGTCACACGGGTATTTTGGTGGACATTTTGTATCTATGCCTATACAATTTTGCCAGGAAAGACCCTTTTGTCAATCGTGGGATCTTTAACGTGCACATCCCAATGTAGTGTATACGAAGGGACCTCGGTTTTTCGTCTCATCCGAAAGACTAGCACTTGAACCCAACACCTAGGTTAGGAAAGGGGGGAGAAAATTGCTAACGCCCTGACCCAGGGTCGAACTCGCAACCTCTCGCTTCCGAGCGCAAGTGCGTTACCACTCGGCCACCCAGTGAGGGTCACCTTAGTCACAGGCTTATAACTCAAACAGTTTTCGCTCCTTTCTAAAACGGGTTTCACCACTAGATAGAGCATACAAAACTCTTTATGATAATGTAAAAAATATGAAAATTATGCAAAGGTGACATGCGACTCATCCCGTGGTGGAGGGTCACATATACGTTCACGGAGGACTGAATGCATGTTTAACACTCACCGTTGTGTACGCTCCTACTCTGTCCGCGTCATAGGGTCCAAGAGCCGTGGCAGACTTCGTGCTAGTGATGGCATTGTTTTGGTACTCTGTTACAAGGAAGCAACAAGTAGGGTGGAGTTGTTAGTCTCTGATTGTGTAAACAAGACCTATCTACAAAAAATCAAATAAAAGACCTACCACGATTCTACGGCGCATCCTATGCGGTCAGCTTTGATGGATCCTCTGTGCATCTGTCTATCTATCGGTCGCTCTGTCCGTTTCTCACTCTCTTACCCCCCCCCCCCCCCCCATTCCCCCCAACACACCCACACACCTCTCTCTCTCTCTCTCTCTCTCTCTCTTTCTCTCTCTCTCTCTCTCTCTCTCTCTCTCTCTCTCTCTCTCTCTCTCTCTCTCTCTCTCTCTCTCTCTCTCTCTCTCTCTCTCTCTCCCCCATTTTGCTAAAGGGAGCACAGCGAAGAGGTTGTTTCGCATGTTTTCCATTACACATATTTGTCGTTTAGTTTCAAATATCCTAGACTGAAATGACGCAACCATGCATACATATCAACGCACACCGCTGGTGAATAATAGTATGTTAATACTACGGTGTAGGTTTCACACGATCGGAACATGAACATCTATTAGTCCTATAACTATTCTTACCATTCATACTTTAAACTTTTGGATTACTATTGCTGCATGTTCCATTGTTACTATAGCTTGAACGCATAATAGCCTGCATATTATGCATTTGATTTTGTGAATAACTACGTGTGTATGCTCTTCGTGCATCATCATCATCATCATCATCATCATCATCATCATCATCATCATCATCATCATCATCATCGTGCACCTGTTGCATACACATTCTATCCTAGGCACAAGGCGTTCAGGATAGGTCTGCCAACTGGCTCAGTGAGGATTGAAAAATGCTACATACTTATTCTACACGAAGTGTACTCTACTAACCCGAAGAAATGCAGCTGCAATATTAACATGTTTGATATGACAAATCAATGCGATGGAACTTTAATTGATATCATGACAAATTTGACTCAATTTACTCAGGTACAGAAGTTTAGATTGCACCAACAATATTTGTCAGTATAACACTTTTACTGAAACACGATGGATGAACTTAAAAAAGAAAACAGGAACGGAAGAGAAAAATATTCATTGATGAAAAAACGTACACAAGTTCTGATACATGAAGAAAGTAACATACAATTGCATTTCAAAACCTCTATTTCAGAATTCATACAACATGCACTAGTATCAGTGAAAAAAAAGCACTTATCACCTAGGTATTTCAAATTGTTATACAAACTTTAAAACCACCGCATGCTATTAGTAGAAGCTTTATGTTTTAGACCATGCAACATGCTGTTAGTAGATATCACACGTACACATGTCAAGAAATTACATTGCCAATCCTCAACATTGCGCGTTGATGAATGACAAAATTCATTATGTAACAAAGTTGTTTTTAGTATACAAACGTTGTCAAAACATTGTGTTAGCAGCAGTTCTAAGGAAAAAAAAAGTTTTTGCACTGGAAAGCAAATTGTTAGTTGTTTTCTCATGCAATGTTTTTGTCCCTTCAGACAAGTTGTTGTTAGTGATTTTTCTCATGCAAGATAAGGCAAATAGTTAGTAGTTTTTCCCTTATGCAAGTCATGCATTGTTAGTAACTGCACTTTTTCGCGACTGTGTCTGCAGAGATAAACTGTTAGTATTCATATCCATGCAAACTGCTTACCACAGATTCGGTAGCCGGTTTATTAGTTTAATTCTGCACATGTCTCAATGTTCACAGTTTATTAAGATAAGCAGCGAATAATGACCTGTCCCTGCCTTGTCCAAGTTTGCCGCTTTTTGTCCATTGAAAATTGTACTGAAACGACGATTTTCGGTCACGAATGGTAGCCATATTTCCCATAATGAATATGATTTGACAGCTCCGCTGAATACTGTTTTGTCCCCGTCTACAAATCTACAACCCAGAAGTGCATTCCCCGAAGAGAATGCACAGAATATGTTTTCCCATGCTATCTCCTGTCCACTAAATTCATTCTGGAAATTGTGATTCATTTTCAAAAGCCGTGCTAATCTCTATCGACCAAGACTTAAAGTAATACGCTTACATCATCATGTTTGCATCCTTGTATTTCCGATCAAAAGCCCTTCTTACTTCTTTTATTTAGGTAATACATGTTATTGACTTTCGATCATCAAAGAGCACGTTAACCACAATAATCCGCTAGTTCTAAAACCAAAATCCAACACTTCGATCTATCAAATCAATTCCTAAACTTTTGATTCCCTTCTCCGGCTACCTTAAAACAGAGAGGTTTCGATGATCACGGTTTTGTCGCAGTAATGGTGATCGACCGTCGGGCGATCGTGCCCGCATAGAGTACAGAGAAAATAATGATAGTCCCGCTTGGAGAAATCTGTGAAGAGAACCGTCTTCTTCAGTCAGAAGAAGCTGTGGAGCTGGTTTTGCTTATTCTGAGCATCGTTTTGTGTTTCTCAATGTGTTTTCCAAATCAGAGGAAATTGCACGTGTGTTTGTTGTGCGCAATGTCCGTGTCAAGTTTCTCATTCGTTCTGTGATTTCACAATGCATAGTCCCGAGATTGCATACATGTTATTCATATCCGCCCTGCGACAATAGCTGTGTATTTCGAAACCTCTCCGATGTTAGTAAGAAACAACAAAGCATGCAACAAGCACCTGTTTGACTCGTCTTACTATCCGAATTCAACATGGCGGCGATCGTGGTGACGAACTCCGTGCAAGTGATGAGATCCCCCTCGGCGAACTTCTTCGTCAGATCGCTGGTCGGGTTGTTGCGCAGATCGTCCGTCATTGCGCGCACGACGTCAGTGCTCACAGGAAGAACCTGGGACAGAAAGATGAAAACTGATATTGCCCGTTTGTGGCCTGTCTGCTGGGTGTTTGAAAGGGATGTCTGGCATGTTTCTCGTGATATTGCACACGTTGTTGTTATACGCCTATGCCATGTAAATGAAAGGGATTTCTGGCATGTGTCATGTGATGTTGCACATGCTGCTGTCATACGAATATGCCCTGTAATATACCTTGTCATACTGCATTTCACTGGGTCTCGTGTTGTGTTCATGGGCAATAAAGTATTCGTATTGATGTTAGTCATTTGTTGCGAACGTCCTAACAAAGCATTAAAGCAAACAAATTCGTCTTTTGAAGTAGAAATAAAAAAAAAGTAGAAGAACAGAAATGTTCATAGTTGATACGGCCTTCCAAAAAATAAAATAAAGAGTTGAATCTAATTTTTCACAGCTGGGATTGTAAAGAACAACACAAGTTATGAACGGAAAGTTATATGCTCAATATGTCACCACTTTGTACAATTACATTCGTGACATTTGCGTGACAGTTTGCATATTTGTCTGTCAGCTTTTGCACCCTATTATAACACTTCCCCGCTAACGTTATCTGCCCACCAACAACTGTAACTACAACATAAACGCCAACTTATCAGACCTAAGCGCGCCTTAAGCATGTCTTTACAGGGCGAAGTCGACTACGCGAAGTGTACTTCGCGCAGCTGGCCGCACGAAGCTTTAAAGCACTGAGTTATCGTGAAAAAGACTTCGCGCAGCTGGCCGCACGAAGCTTTAAAGCACTGAGTTATCGTGACAAAGACTTCGCGCAGCTGGCCGCACGAAGCTTTAAAGCACTGAGTTATCGTGACAAAGACTTCGCGCAGCTGGCCGCACGAAGCTTTAAAGCACTGAGTTATCGTGACAAAGACTTCGCGCAGCTGGCCGCACGAAGCTTTAAAGCACTGAGTTATCGTGACAAAGACTTCGCGCAGCTGGCCGCACGAAGCTTTAAAGCACTGAGTTATCGTGAAAAAGACTTCGCGAAGTCGACTTCGGGCTCAATGAAGGACGGGTCTTACCCGGACCGTGTCGATTGTGTATTCGGTGGAGGCGCCCATGGTGTCTCTGATCACGACCCTGACCGAGTTGTTGTAGTCGAGGTAGTGGGCCCCCTGAGACAGGGTCACGTTCAGGTCCACCGATCCACGGGGAGTCTTGACCACCGTGATCTGAGTCTTCACTGACTGCTCGTCGAAGAAGGCTGACAAATGTAAGGCATAAGAATGAGAGTACATTTGCGGAAGTTTAACGTTTGCTTAGCACTGTCAATTCAAGCGGCATTCTAGCGTTCCCCTGATGTTGCGTGCACCATTAAGATTGATTTTAAGACTTAAAAGAAAAGCAGCCGAGTGGGCATGTGTATATGTTCTTCTTCTTTGTGTAACTTTTGTCCTCGCTTTGCCTACAACCTGCTGGCCTCAGATTCTTGCAAGCTGGAGAATTGGGATGTTTATATACAGAAGAATGAGTATACTGAGATACTTGCAAAGGACTTGGTATGTTATTAAACAGAATGTGTTTACTTATATACTTACAGAAGAACCGGAATTCATCGATGCCAGTATCATCAGACCAATTAGAGCACACAATTCGGAAGAGCTTTTTTCGTGATACGTCCGCGACCTGAAATAGTGAGAACATGTTGCATACACTTATCTGTCTTTGTCTCTGTTTCTCTGTCTGTCTGTCTGTCTGTCTGCCTTGCAATAGCAAGCACGCACACACACACGCAAACACACATACACACACACAAGTAACCGTACACGTGTTCCTGTTGTATTTGTAACCCCTTGTTCTGAATAACATCTTGTTTAAACCAACACATGCATCATCCAACAACCCCAAACAAGACCATACCTTGGGCTCTATACTGCATTCGCCTCCTGTGGGCGGGTCGTTGAGCTTGATCTGGGTAGCTGCCCACCCAGTTACCCCAGCACGTGTGACGGAAACCTTAGCCTTGTACACCTTGAATTCCTTGAAAGCCTCGAAGAGGGACGGCTGGAGCGAGATCTCTTTGGATTTAGCTCCTGCAAAGTCCCCAGCATCTTCATTTAGTTTTTAGGGTTTTTTTACCCCCAGCTCGTAATGAATAAAACAAACCCACGTGTTCGCAGCTGCATGCATGAATGTGTGCGTGGGTGTATGATGTGGGGTGACCAGCGACGCATGAATGCGATGAATATCTATCTAAGCATCATTTTTTGCAATAGAGGTTGGCAATTAAGCTGTATCTTAGAGTGACCTCAACATGACAACAATGTTGGGATATAGCAATATGCAGGGGCTTTAAATGCGCCATGGAAGAGTTGAATGCCTTGTAGGACAAGCGATAGCGTCACAGTGGACACATATCTGCGATGGGCATATTTTCGAAAGGGAAAGTCATCATATCGAGCGGACACTGCATTTTGGCATTCTCTTTATCCGCTAATTATGACGACTTTTTTGTTCCTTCGAAGACATGCATATTGGAGCTTATTGCTGACTGGTACACTATTGGAGTGTTCAGAATCTCGCATCGCCTTCAAACAGGACAATTCTTCCACGGCGCATAAACCCTTGAGAGAATTCCGGATGCGACTGCTGTCGACATCAGCTGTACGTATGTAGATGTGGTGTGTGAAACACTATGTAATGTGATGACATCCTAAACCGTGTCTTCTGCCATAAATACGCTTAAGATGACATCTCCAGAATTAATTGGATGTGTATCTCGAAACGAACATAATAAGGCCATTAAATTACCGCAAATGAAAAGACAAAAGAACCTGCGAACGCAAACTCTAATACGATCTCGGAATATAAAAAAAAAAATGAATCGTTAGTTGCTTAAAATAAAAGCAGTCGTAACCAATTATTTAATTAGCGCAGAACACTAAGCAACATCAACAAATAATAATAAACAAATAAATAAATACATACATACATAAATGCACAAATAATTGAATAAATAAATAAATAAATAAATAAATAAATAAATAACGTAAAAAGCGGCGATTGCATCAATACTGCGCATACTCAAACAGCCTCATTCTGTAAACGTTGCCAACTACCAGTTTCTCTTTTCGAATAGCATGCCGCATTCTCACAAGTGAGTACTTTAAATAAACAAAGTTCAATTGTTAGTGATGATCAAGTGCTTAGAAATCAGTAACAAATCTAAGCCACTCGTGGCAGGGGATTGAAAGGGAAGGGTGGGTTGGGTGTGGGTGTAGGAACATTAAAGGCGGGAAGGGTGGGTTGGGTGTGGGTGTAGGAACATTAAAGTCGGGAAGGGTGGGTTGGGTGTGGGTGTATGAACATTAAAGGCGGGAAGGGTGGGTTGGGTGTGGGTGTAGGAACATTAAAGACGGGAAGGGTGGGTTGGGTGTGGGTGTAGGAACATTAAAGGCGGGAAGGGTGGGTTGGGTGTGGGTGTAGGAACATTAAAGGCGGGAAGGGTGGGTTGGGTGTGGGTGTATGAACATTAAAGGAGGGAAGGGTGGGTTGGGTGTGGGTGTAGGAACATTAAAGGCGGGAAGGGTGGGTTGGGTGTGGGTGTAGGAACATTAAAGGCGGGAAGGGTGGGTTGGGTGTGGGTGTAGGAACATTAAAGGCGGGAAGGGTGGGTTGGGTGTGGGTGTAGGAACATTAAAGGCGGGAAGGGTAGGTTGGGTGTGGGTGTAGGAACATTAAAGGCGGGAAGGGTGGGTTGGGTGTGGGTGTAGGAACATTAAAGGGAAGAGAAACACATCCACACACGGGCAGTAGAATAAGCGATGAAAGGTTTGATTTTAACTTACTACTACACCAACTCACAAACGACAAAACTAATCAATAATTCACACCATCGCAAAGTTATGACAAATGTCACGCAACAACATTGTTTCCTTCTGCACAGGTCAAATCAAACTCATAAAGAATTAACACATGTGAAATCATTCAGATATAACATCAAGACTAGACAGTCATCACATTTCGTTTAGGCTGACGCTTCTGCGTTAATGCACATGTTACAGAGTAGTATGACCACATACAGGCAGTAGATCTGGATATGTTATCCACAGAACAAGTGTACTCACATAAGCTGACACTTAATGCATCTACAAATGGGCCGAATATGCAAGTAAAACACACAGGAGTAGGACATAGTCAAAGCCAAACATCTGCAGAATGAAAAGCTGTATACGCTGTGAAACACAAAGCAACAGACAACCCGACACATCACAAGTATGGATGATATTTGCAGTCTATGTAGTGGGGTGACGATATCGCTTCTTTGTACTGCTGAAGGGATCTAAGACTACAACACTTATCTTTTGAACGGGTTTAAACTAAGTACTTTTGCCTTTTTTGTCATCATCATCATCATCATCATCATCATCATCATCATCATCATCATCATCATCATCATCATCATCATCATCTTTACTACATTACGTTCAAGTCTAGTGTTGCTGTCAACAATTTCTTTTCAGGCAACTCAGAAACAAAGTAACATTCTCTCTGTCTTTCTAACACATGAGCAGAACATTTCACAAGGGGTGGGGGTGAGTGGGTGGGGTGAGGAGGAGGGGGAGATAACACTTATAACAAAACCCAAGAATAGGAAGTAACGAAAGACACTTACGGGCAGGACAAAGGCGAACATATCTCAGGGAAGTGAATTAACAGAAACGTCCAACACACAATCCTTTGGCAGAAATAAACAGCAGGTTCACAGCGGCAGGGGAGGGATAGACACTGAAAGGTGGGCAAGGTTGTTCGGACAACTACTTCGCATATAAACCGCAATTAACAGGCAGACATCTGCGCCTTGGAAGAGAATTCCAGGTTTACGTGCCAGAAGCCAAAAACAGCAAACCTCTTTCGCAAGCGCACGATATGACTTAACAATTTAAGTGCAAACAATGATCCTGTAAACAACACCATATCTGTCAAGCCTTGAACGTGGAATGCAAGCATCCTTACATTTCGACACATAGAGGGAAAAAACCAGAACAACCTGACCGCTTCCTATTTATAAAAATAGGTTGTTGTTGTTGTTGATTTGCAGACTTAAATTTGAAGACTGACAAAGGTATCCGTTGCGAAATTAAATTTCAAAACCACAAAACAAGAACACAATAGCAAAAAGATCCCACTACGCCCAGAAAGCAGCCAGGCTGTTACATTTTTGGCTCTTCTTCGTGTGGAAGAAAGCTCTTATTCGAGGTAACAACCTTGAGGATCTATGGTGACTTACACGATACAAATCTACACGGGCAGGAACGAAGAAGGGAGGGTAGGAATCTTCAAGCTACTGGGTGTACACGGGCGGATTTTTCTATAACACGAATGACCTAGGACATCACAATGCAAAAACCTCATTGTCTATGTGGGTTGATATCCTACGTAGCTCGTACACAAAAGCACGTCGATCACCAATGACCCAGTGACCTATAGGCAAAACACCAAGGGGAGACTACTGCCACAGTTCCCCCTTACCGTTATCAGCTGCAGAAGCAGCGCACGCAAGCAAGATCAGGCAACGCGCATGCGCAGATCGTCATGTGACACCACAAATGAAAGGCAATTGGTTAGTTCAAGGTTAGTACTGCAGCTGCTGCGTATAATGAGTATTGTGTTGTTAGTATATGTTAGAAAAACATGCAATCAGTTTACAAATATATTGTTCAAGAATGCAAATAAGGCAGTGATCCACAGAATATGCAGAGGCGTCATATGTAACATTGGCATCACACACACACACACACACACACACACACACACACACACACACACACACACACACACACACACACACACACACACACACACACATATATATATATATATATACGCCCAAAGCAAACTTTCTGAAGAAAGGTTAGTTCAAAAAGAACGTGCACTGCGCGTCTGTGGTACATGTATTAGTAAAATCAGTATGTTAAGAAACAAAAGATTGAAGAGAGAAAACATGCGCATCTTAAATGACACACACACACACACACACACACACACACACACACACACACACACACACACACACACACACACACACACACACACACACCACACACAGAAACATAACAAGACCGGACGAGTCACAAAATCAACTGATTCACATTGTCGCAAGCAATTCAGTTTTCCTTTGTTCAGCAATACAACGCAATCTGCAGCTGTTTTGCAAATACGAATAAGAACGGATTTATAAGTTCAGCCAACGGACCGACCAGCCAGACAAATATAATTCTGTCAACCGCACTAAGAGAAATCATAAAAAAAGGAAAACAGAGAAAAAAATAAAAATAAAGAGACACCAATATCACAACCCCAACCACCACCAACAACAAACACGCACACACACACAAACACAAACAAATAGAACGTTTTACCTTGAAGATTATCTTCAATTCAGATTAACAGGAATCCCACAATTACAGCAATTTATACGCGCTGAGCTTTATGAAACCCAAACAAGTGCTAGCGCGTCAGACCACACACCCCGCACACATCCCGCATCCCCTACAGAAAACCAAAACAAATCGCCAGACAACGTAACACTGCGTAAGAACTCTGTACTCCATACATCAGTGATAATGATCTCACCGATGGTTCTGTTCTTCTCTATATCGATCTGCTGCAGAGGTCTCCAGCCATCGGGCCATCTGAAGGAGCTGAGTGAGATGTTCCAGTTGTAGTCCAGCACATCAGTATCAGGACAGTTCTGGCACTCGGCGCTCAGACCCAGCCTCGCAGACTTGAGCACCAAGTAGCCGTTGGGTAGCTGATGGCACACGCTCCCCGCTGTACACCTACGCAAAGGCAAGTACATGTATAGGCTGCTCAGGGGCGGATTAGGGGGGTGGTTACCGGGGTTCCGGAACCCCCCTCGGCTGTAAAACAAACATTAAAAATAATTATGTCTGTGAATGTTGTTTTTGTTTCTGGCTGAAAAGCCGGGGGAATAGATAATTGTTTAATCATTGTTATTTTTGTACAGTTTTAACTGCCAATCCTATGCGACATGTCTTCCTTCTGATGATACTATATGATGTCGGGAGCAGATATCAGTGAGAATAAATTGCCATTTTTTGGATTGGATTGGATTGGATTGGATAAGATTTACAGTCCAGTGAGGTTACCCTCATGGAAATTCGGGCTGCTTTCTCCACGGGGAAAGCGAGCTGCCATACATACGGCGCTACCCATATATTTTTTTTTTCCTGCATGCGTGTATTCATGTTTCCTGAGACTTAATGCCGTGTGAGATGGAATTTTTTTACTTTATTCCAAGTCCCACGGGTATTTGATGGACATTTTTATCTATGCCTATACAATTTTGCCAGGAAAGACCCTTTTGTCAATCGTGGGATCTTTAACGTGCACACCCCAATGTAGTGTACATTTTCGTCTCATCCGAAAGACTAGCACTTGAACCCACCACCTAGGTTAGGAAAGGGGGGAGAAAATTGCGGCCTGACCCAGGCCTGAACACGCAACCTCTCGCTTCCGAGCGCAAGTGCGTTACCACTCGGCCACCCAGTCCCATTTTTATATTTAGTCAAGTTTTGACTAAATATTTTAACATCGAGGGGGAATCGAAACGAGGGTCGTGGTGTATGTGCGTGCGTGTGTGTGTGTGTGTGTGTGTGTGTGTGTGTCTGTGTGTGTGTGTAGAGCGATTCAGACTAAACTACTGGACCGATCTTTATGAAATTTGACATGAGAGTTCCTGGGTATGAAATCCCCGAACGTTTTTTTCATTTTTTTGATAAATGTCTTTGATGACGTCATATCCGGCTTTTCGTGAAAGTTGAGGTGGCACTGTCACGCCCTCATTTTTCAACCAAATTGGTTGAAATTTTGGTCAAGTAATCTTCGACGAAGCCCGGACTTCGGTATTGCATTTCAGCTTGGTGGCTTAAAAATTAATTAATGACTTTGGTCATTAAAAATCTGAAAATTGTAAAAAAAAATAAAAATTTATAAAACGATCCAAATTTACGTTTATCTTATTTTCCATCATTTGCTGATTCCAAAAACATATAAATATGTTATATTCAGATTAAAAACAAGCTCTGAAAATTAAATATATAAAAATTATTATCAAAATTAAATTGTCCAAATCAATTTAAAAACACTTTCATCTTATTCCTGGTCGGTTCCTGATTCCAAAAACATATAGATATGATATGTTTGGATTAAAAACACGCTCAGAAAGTTAAAACAAAGAGAGGTACAGAAAAGCGTGCTATCCTTCTTAGCGCAACTACTACCCCGCTCTTCTTGTCAATTTCACTGCCTTTGCCATGAGCGGTGGACTGACGATGCTACGAGTATACGGTCTTGCTGAAAAATGGCATTGCGTTCAGTTTCATTCTGTGAGTTCGACAGCTACTTGACTAAATATTGTATTTTCGCCTTACGCGACTTGTTAACACTAACTTTAAAAGAAATAATGAGTGGCTGCTGACACCAGTTGATCATGTTTAAAATCAAGGATAAGCCACAAATTGTTTATAAAATAGTTAAAATTCTTCAGCTTCAGGGGGGCTTTGCCCCCCAGACCTCCTGGATCCCAGGTTGTAACCCTCCCCCCCCCCGCCCCCTCTTCGGGCTTAACTGCTCCGCCCCTGCTGGTTTTAGCTCTGACTCGTCACTGTGCGCCTTTACAACGACAACGATCGAACTATCTCAAACAACAATGCTGCCTTCTTAGCGCCAACTAACTACATGTAGTTGAAACAATAATATTGCCCTCAGGCGCGCCAGGTTGATTTCAGCTCTGACTGTGCGCCTTCACAACGACAGCTAACTATTTGAAACAACAATACTGCCTTCAGGCGGGGCAGGCTGATTTCAGCTCGGAATAGCTGTTAATGGACATACGCAACGAAAAATAGTTATAATGGGAGGGAGCTTGTTCTGTGCGACGCTTAGTTTTCGAGATAGATGTGACTGACGAAGAACAAGACGTCACCTTCCAAATAAGCACGACTATGTTGCAGGTGGAAGCCGCTGAGATTGCATTTCTTCGGGAGGTTTCCGCAAAAATAGATTTTATACGGTTTGCGCGAAACGATCTCTGAGATCTCTGTTCGTCTCGTGATAACGCAGGGCCGGACTACCGGGGGGGTTATGGGGGTTGCGCAACCCCCCCCCCCCCTAGCCTAAACATGTACCTTACTTATTTAATTTTTTTTTTATTATTGCTTATTTTATGCCGTTTCATGCAAGGAGCGACCATTTTCCTATCTCAGAATATGACCTACCCGTCAGCTTCAGGGGGCTTCGCCCCCTGACCCCCGCAACGAGGGGGGGGGGGGGGTGGTGGGTTCTAGGGTTTCCGGACCCCCCCCCCCAGACAAAAAATAAAAATATTGAATGAGGTATGCATTTCTTTATTTTACATTGAGTTTCCATTTTTGGGGTATTAATCAGTGACAAAATCTGCTGCCTGAAACTGGTAATGATCATCCTCAGAATGCACCAGATTGCACCATTTTGCATCCTTTTTTTCAAAATTTTCCGGGGGGGCATGCCCCCGGACCCCCCTAGCAAGCTAGGCGCTTCGCGCCGTCGGCTCGGCGCTTTGCGCCTTCACACCCATATCTTCACAATATACTTTTGAAAAAAACCAGTCATAAAATGGACTGATCCGCCCCTGCCGCCAGGGGGGACATCCCCCTGGGCCACCACTGGCAACCCCCCCCCCTCCTCTTCGCCTAGTCCGGCCCTGTAACGTTATTTTGTATGATAACGATTCACTTGCAAACTAAAGTATACAATTTGGTGTGTCAGTGGTAAATGTAAATAGAAGTGTGTAATACAGACAAAGCAAACAAATAAACGTGTTTTTCTCGTGAAAATGATGTGTTGTGCGGGTGTTTGGGTGGCCACGTGATGTACACAAAACAAAGTGCGGGACGGGCTCTGCTCTGTGCTGTAACACTGGCAAGTTCAAAACACGAGAAAAACGATTGCGTTATGCGGGCAGCCACGGGGGATGTATTGTATTTTTCAAATGGTTGTAAAATAAGTCTTGTATTCATCACCGTACTCGGGCCCTGTTCTTTTTTTCGTCACACCTAAACCTGTTATTTCTCAGGGCCGGGCCCAGGGGGGGTTCCAGGGGTTCCGGAACCCCACCCCTGGAAAAAGCATGTACCTTGCTTTGACTTTTACTAATTTTAGCACCAAAACAATGCTGCTCTTAACCCTCAAAACAAGGCCCAGAATGCACCAGATTGCACAGATTTTAACCGTTTTTCAAAAATTTTCCGGGGGAACATGCCCCCGGACCCCCCTAGTTCGCGCGCCTGCAAAGCAGGCGCGCGCTTGAGGCTTCGCCACTTTGCTGATTTGCCCCCCCAAAAAAGGAGGAACCCCCCCCCTTACAACTCATTTGGTCCGGCCCTGTTTCTTGTGAGCGACGCAGCATTATTATCTGAATCAACGTTTCTGCCTTCAAGCGCGCCAGGCTGATTCAGCTCCGAGCGACTGTGTCTGGGACGTGAACCTTACTGGTTACTTACGCATAGACAAATACTTACCTGAAACACCATTACTGTTCTCCAGATGAACGTTTCTTGCACCTACACCTTACTGTGCAAAACCGAGAAAAAATAACTTAGTAGGCCTTATTAAACCACGATAATGCTCTCGGTTAAACGTAATTATTTTGCTGGGCAATATTGTACTAATCTGGAATAAACACCGCTCTGGTTTTTACATTTAGTCAAGTTTTGACTAAATGTTTTAACATAGAGGGGGAATCGAGAAGAGGGTCGTGGTGTATGTGTGTGTGTGTGTGTGTGTGTGTGTGCGTAGAGCGATTCAGAACAAAAACTACTGGACCGATCTTCATTAAACTTGACATGAGAGATCCTGAGTATAGTACCTCCAGACGTTTTTTTCATTTTTTTTAATGTTTTTTATGACGTCATATCCGGCTTTTCGTGAAAGTTGAGGCGGCACTGTCACGCTCTCATTTTTCAACCAAATTGGTTGACATTTTGGTCAGGTAATTTTCGACGAAGCCCGGACTTTGGTATTGCATTTCAGCTTGGAGGCTGAACAATCCAGTTTGCTCATTAAAGTTGTCAATAAAATCAATTTTCCGCAAACAGATTTTAAATTCATTGCATTGTATTCTTCATGACATTCTGAATCTAAACATAATGTACACATGTCATGTTAACTCTTAAAATGTGATCACAATTAACGAAAATAGATTAATTAGTACTACGATTAAAATTTAAGAAATCGATCCAAAAATGAGTTCATCTTATTCTGTATAATATCATAATTCCAAAAACAAATAGATACTAGAGGAATACCCGGCTTCGCCGGCTGGATCGCGAGACAGAGTAGCGGTTCGCCGGCTTAGAGCACGTGTTAAAAATTTTCATCCACCAGTTTGTGCCCGGGGTCCACCTGAATATGCCCACCAAATTTGATGCAGAATATTTACGATATCACAAACAGAACTCTACAATCCACAGGTGTTGCCTTGCGAGCTATAAATAGCTCACAACTTCTAAGGCGAACAACTCTGCAGAGTAGTCTCCCTGTCACACCCGCCCCCGTTTGAATCCGAACCATGGACCCGCCAAGCTTAGGTCCCTCCCAGAATCGTGGAATGGGAACAGCACGTAAATGATTCAGTGGCCATAATGCCATTCCTGAACATATCATGAGTCCCATCCCTGTCGACGACGCCGAATGTAACCGAGTGCCGAAACACCACAATCACCTTTGGAGGCGAAGTCCACTCAAACAGGATTGAGAAATTTAGAGCTTATCTCTAAGCCCTTTAAAAACTGTTATGGCTTCTCAAAGGAAGGCCTGAACATACAGACACACCAAAGCCGCCAGACCACATCACAAACAGAACTCTACAATCCACAGGTGTTGCCCACACACACACACACACACACACACACACACACACACACACACACACACACACACACACACACACACACACACACACAGAGAGAGAAGCCGTATATATATATATACTAGCAGTTAAGCCCGGCTTCGCCCGGGAGTAAGCGGAGCCCTGTAGCAATTTAAGACGCTCGCTATCCCATTATCATTAGCTTTACCTCCTTTGTTTGGATACAAAAAAAGAGTTATCTCCCTTACCTTTTAGAAATTTCCGGAACTGTCCAGTTAATTTTTCTTTCTTCATTTCTTCCCCTCATAGGAGCAATAGCGAGTCTCTAATATCACTGGCATGATGTGCTTGCTACAGGTGAACAGTAGGCACTGAACTGGTCTTGCACCATATAGGCTGTATTCAATAAATGGGAGGTCCATAATCTGAGAAAGGAAACAATGAATCAAGAAACTAAAACCCAGGTGCACATCTGCGGCACCTAGGGAGTGTACGTGCACACTATCTTGTTTCTGCCTCTTGCCATCTCAGAAGTATGGCGACCACAGACAAAAAAGTTATCTCCCTTACCTTCTAGAAATTTCCGGAACTGTCCAGTTAATTTTTCATTCTTCATTAAATTTTCTTCCCCTCATAGGAGCAATAGCAAGTCTCTAATATCACTGGCATGATGTGCTTGCTACAGGTGAACAGTAGGCACTGAACTGGTCTTGCACCATATAGGCTGTATTCAATAAATGGGAGGTCCATAATCTGAGAAAGGAAACAATGAATCAAGAAACTAAAACCCAGGTGCACATCTGCGGCACCTAGGGAGTGTACGTGCACACTATCTTGTTCCTGCCTCTTGCCATCTCAGAGGTATGGCGACCACAGACAAAAAAGAGTTATCTCCTTTACCTTCTAGAAATTTTCGGAACTGTCCAGTTAATTTTTCATTCTTCATTTCTTCCCCTCATAGGAGCAATAGCAAGTCTCTAATATCACTGGCATGATGTGCTTGCTACAGGTGAACAGTTATCTCCCTTACCTTCTAGAAATTTCCGGAACTGTCCAGTTAATTTTTCATTCTTCATTTCTTCCCCTCATAGGAGCAATAGCGAGTCTCTAATATCACTGGCATGATGTGCTTGCTACAGGTGAACAGTAGGCACTGAACTGGTCTTGCACCATATAGGCTGTATTCAATAAATGGGAGGTCCATAATCTGAGAAAGGAAACAATGAATCAAGAAACTAAAACCCAGGTGCACATCTGCGGCACCTAGGGAGTGTACGTGCACACTATCTTGTTCCTGCCTCTTGCCATCTCAGAGGTATGGCGACCACAGACAGACAGACACACAGACAGACACTCTCTTCTATATATATATACGACTTGTGTCTGTTTGTCTGTGTGTTTGTGTATCTGTCTGTGTATTTGTGTGTTTGTGTATTTGTGTATTCGCCATGCACGGCCAAAGTTCTCGATGGATCTGCTTCAAATTTGGTGGGCATATTCAGGTAGACCCGGGACACGACACAACCTGGTCGATATTTCAACACGTGCTCTCAGCGCGCAGCGCGGAACCGATTTTGGTTCCACCTCAGCTACCCGGGCCCCCATACCGACACACCAAAGCCGCTACACCACATCACAACGCCACAGTTCTCGGTGGATCTTTTTCAAATTTGGACACCGTATTCAGCTACACCCCGGACACAATATCATCGATGAGATATTTCAACACGTGCTCTCAGCGCGCAGCGCTGAATCGATTTTGGTTTTTGTGTTCATTTCACCATTATAAGTAACTCTTCTCATATTCTCCAGGTTTTCAGCGTTTACCTCCCTTCCTTCGTATGGTGCACTTTTGTGTCAGTGGAGCGTCTTCGGATATTCCCGGCGTTCTGTTACTGTTACTATTTTTAGAAGGTCAACGCAGTGTCCAGAACGTAAATTGGACCCGTAAATTATCCTCACTGTAAAAGTGCAAAGGTCGAATCAATTTATAGCCACGCGAAAAATACACTGTCATCTATCTCTCTATACATACGGCTTCTCTGTGTGTTTTTTTGTGTGTGTGTGTCTGTGTGTGTCTCTATGTGAGCAACACCTGTGCATTGTTCAGTTCTGTTTGTGATGTGGTCTGGCGGCTTTTGTGTAATTTTATGTACTGGCCTTCCTTTGAGAAGCCATAACTTGCTCAGTCCTGTTTGAGTGGAGTTCGCCTCCAAAGGTGATTAACACGGTTACATTCGTCGATAAGGATGGGACTCGATATGGTCAGGAATGGCATTATGGCCACTGAATCATTTTCGTGCTGTTCCCATTCCACGAATCTGGGAGGGACCTAAGCTTGGCGGGTCCATTGTTCGGACCCGGCGAAGCCGGCGTACGGCTCTAAGTACTTCTTCCCGGCGAAGCCGGCTACGCGGCGAAGCGGGTATTCATTCTAGTTTATTATATGTACTAGCAGTTAAGCCCGGCTTCGCCCGGGAGTAAGCGGAGTCCTGTAGCAATTTAAGACGCTCGCTATCCCATTATCATTAGCTTTACCTCCTTTGTTTGGATACAAAAAAAGAGTTATCTCCCTTACCTTCTAGAAATTTGCGGAACTGTCCAGTTAATTTTTCTTTCTTCATTTCTTCCCCTCATAGGAGCAATAGCGAGTCTCTAATATCACTGGCATGATGTGCTTGCTACAGGTGAACAGTAGGCACTGAACTGGTCTTGCACCATATAGGCTGTATTCAATAAATGGGAGGTCCATAATCTGAGAAAGGAAACAATGAATCAAGAAACTAAAACCCAGGTGCACATCTGCGGCACCTAGGGAGTGTACGTGCACACTATCTTGTTTCTGCCTCTTGCCATCTCAGAGGTATGGCGACCACAGACAAAAAAGAGTTATCTCCCTTACCTTCTAGAAATTTCCGGAACTGTCCAGTTAATTTTTCATTCTTCATTTCTTCCCCTCATAGGAGCAACAGCGAGTCTCTAATATCACTGGCATGATGTGCTTGCTACAGGTGAACAGTAGGCACTGAACTGGTCTTGCACCATATAGGCTGTATTCAATAAATGGGAGGTCCATAATCTGAGAAAGGAAACAATGAATCAAGAAACTAAAACCCAGGTGCACATCTGCGGCACCTAGGGAGTGTACGTGCACACTATCTTGTTCCTGCCTCTTGCCATCTCAGAGGTATGGCGACCACAGACAAAAAAGAGTTATCTCCCTTACCTTCTAGAAATTTCCGGAACTGTCCAGTTAATTTTTCATTCTTCATTTCTTCCCCTCATAGGAGCAATAGCAAGTCTCTAATATCACTGGCATGATGTGCTTGCTACAGGTGAACAGTTATCTCCCTTACCTTCTAGAAATTTCCGGAACTGTCCAGTTAATTTTTCATTCTTCATTTCTTCCCCTCATAGGAGCAACAGCGAGTCTCTAATATCACTGGCATGATGTGCTTGCTACAGGTGAACAGTAGGCACTGAACTGGTCTTGCACCATATAGGCTGTATTCAATAAATGGGAGGTCCATAATCTGAGAAAGGAAACAGTGAATCAAGAAACTAAAACCCAGGTGCACATCTGCGGCACCTAGGGAGTGTACGTGCACACTATCTTTTTCCTGCCTCTTGCCATCTCAGAGGTATGGCGACCACAGACAGACAGACAGACAGACAGACACACAGACAGACACTCTCTTTTATTATATGTATAGATAGATAGATATATACGACTTGTGTCTGTCTGTGTGTGTGTGTCTGTCTGTCTGTGTGTGTGTCTATGTGTCTCTGTGTGTGTGTGTGTGTGTGTGTGTCCTTTGTGTTCGATGCGCGGCCAAAGTTCTCGATGGATCTGTTTCAAATTTGGTGGCCATATTCACGTTCACCCTGGACACAATCTGGTCGATGAGATATTTCAATACGTGCTCTCAGCGCGCAGCGCAAACCGATTTTTTTTTTTCGGGATCAACTACCATAACTCTTCCTTATCTTCTCCATGTTTTCAGCGTTTACCTCCCTTCCTTCGTATGGTGCACTACGATATGAGGGGCATCTTCGGATATTCCCGGCGTTCTGTTACTATTTTTAGAAGGTCACCGCAGTGTCCAGAACGCTTTCCTTGGACCCGTAAGTTGTCCTCACTGTAAAAGTGCAAACGTCGAATCAATTTATAGCCACGCGAAAAATACACTGTCATCTATCTCTATATATACACAAAGAAAAAAGCCAAGCACCCCCCGAATGAATTTGTGATAATAATTGAGTCAAATTTGTTTTACCAATTTTTTTCTTCGTAATGACATCATAATAATAATAAATAATAATAAATAACTTTTCTATAGCGCGAGTCCCATCAATTGGCTCCAGGCGCTTTACAAATTCATTATAGAATAAACTAGCACAAATCAACAAGCATACAAAGCATACATTTAACTGAGACATAACACCAAGAACCAAGCACTAAGCAAAACTTAGCGTACAATGTTAAAAGTACACACACACACACACACACACACACACACACACACACACACACACGCACACACACAAACACACACACGCACGCACGCGCACACACAAAGATACCATTGACAAAGAGACCATAAAGCACATACAGGGTAGAGAGTTCCAAAACAGAATAGAGTTGTGGAGAGTCTACTCAGGCTAAGCAAAGGCTTTACGAAACAGGTATGTTTTGAGTTGGGTTTTGAAGGAGGAAAGGCTGCTGGAATCACGGATAGAACTTGGAAGCGAGTTCCAGACGGTCGGAATCTGGTACCTAAAGGTTCTTTCACCAAAGGTCTTGGTCCTGGTTTTGGGGATGCGAAGGAGTTTTTCAGAGGAGGATCTGAGAGAACGGGATGGCTCGTAGATACTGAGGGAATGGGACAAATAGGGGGGAAGTGATTTCTCAAAACAGCGGTACCCTAACAGAGCGAGCTTGTACTCGATTCTATACTTCATAGGAAGCCAGTGAAGGGTGGTAAGTAGGGGAGTGACATGGTCTTTCTTAGACTTCTGCAGAATGAGCCTTGCAGCACTGTTCTGGACTCTCTGTAAGCGATCAAGTTCTTCAGTGGGGAGGCCGGCAAGCAATGAGTTGCAGTAGTCAAGTCGACTCAGGATCAGAGAGGAGACAAGTTGAACAGTGGCTTGGAGTGTCAGGAATGATCTGACAGAGGAAATCTTGCGCAACTCAAAAAAGGCACATTTACAAACAAAACTAATGTGTTTTTGCATTGTCAGAGCAGAGTCCAGGTACACGCCTAGGTCCTTAACAGCGGTTTGGGAAACAATCTGAGTGTCGCCTATTGTCAGGGAAGTACAGTCAATCTGATTTAAAGCATGCCTTGAGCCTGACAGCATCACCTCAGTTTTTGAGTCATTCAGCTTGAGTTTATTGTCTATCATCCAGTCTTTAACTGACTCAATGCAGCGCTCAGTGTTTTTAACCACTTTTGGAAAATCACTGGGGGGAGCAGAATCCTCTTTTTGGGTGTCGTCGGCATACTTGTGGTGTTCGCAGCCATGCCTCGAGATGACGTCAGATAGGTCCTGTGTATATAGTGTAAACAGAACCGGGCCTAGAACAGAGCCCTGAGGTACTCCGTGCTTCAGGGGAACAGGGGATGATTCTTTTTGACCTATTTGTACTCTTTGAAAGCGTTCAGAGAGATATGACACGAACCACTGGAAGGCTTTGTCGGCAATTCCAAACGTGAACTGTAGTCTCTTTAGGAGGACGTCGTGGTCGATGGTGTCAAATGCCGCCGAGAGGTCCAAGAGTGCGAGCACAGACACTTCCTTGTTGTCAGCACTGGTCAGCAGCTTGTCAGTTACGTAAAGAAGAGCGGTTTCTGTGCTATGATTTTTCTTGTATGCGGACTGATGGACGTCCAAAAGATCATTTCTCAGCAGATGTTCTTGGAGCTGCGCTAGCACACACTTTTCTAACAGCTTGGTCAGAAAGGGTAAGTTTGAAATGGGTCTATAGTTCTTTAAGCACTCCGTGTCAAGGCCTGGCTTTTTTAGAAGTGGTGTTATGACTGCCTCTTTAAACTGTGCAGGCACAGACCCAGACTGAAGAGAAAGGTTTAAGATTCTCGTTACAACAGGAACAAGGAAATCCAGGCAAGTTTTCATGAGTGACGTGGGAATGGGGTCAAGTGTGCAGGATTTTGGAGCACATTTTGAAATAAGTTCAAAAACAAACTTCTCAGAAACAGGGCTAAACCGTGTAAGGGGGGTCCCTGAAAATGCGGCGAAGGACATTTGTGTTTTGGATGAGTCGAGACCTTTGCGAATGTCAGAGATCTTCTGGTCAAAGAAATTGCTGAAAGTCTCGGGGAGTTCTGATGGGGGAATCAATTTAGGGAGGGCAGTGGCTTTCTTCTTCGCGAATAGCTCATCTGTTACAGAAAACAGAGCCTTGGTGTCTTTGCACTCAGCGAGGCGGGATGTATAGTATTCCTGCTTGGCACTGGTGTGGAGAGCTTTGATGTCGTCAAGCTGTTGACGATAAATCTGACGGTGAACTGTCAGGCCTGACGTTCTCCATAACCTCTCCCACTTACGTACGAGCCGTTTGTGGTCCTTTATATCTTCGGACATCCATGGGGCTGAGGGACGATCAGTGACTTGCCTGGTGACAAGGGGGGCGTGGCTGTCCATCAGCTGACGTAGACAGGTGTTGAAGACCATCAAGAGGCCTGTGTCTGGCGTGTCGGCAGCAGTGGAGGCGGCAAACACCCTCACGTCTTCCCCAGACATACATGGGTTTCCATAATAAGGTTCGGAAGTTCACGCGTCAAGATTGTGTCGCCACTGCCTGTGAGAAGCACGTGCAGCATGCAACCCATGAATGTTAAAAAAGGCAGTATGCTCACGCTGAAAATTTCTGTATTTAACACTGGGCGACGACAATTTGCAAACATTCTCTGTGAACATGGCGAGAAGACGATTATCAGAGGCGATCCGATGGCAGATTATAGGAATGCATGCTATGCAGGAGCATCCTTCAAAGCGATTGGTCGTCAACTTGGCTACCACTACACCGTCATCAGCCGTTTGGTACGCAAACATCGTCAGACTGGTGCTGTGAAGGACCGTCCACAGTCAGGGCGACCCCGTGTGACGTCAGAACGTGAAGACCGAGCACTTCTCCGAATAATTCGGCGTGAGCCATTTTCAACGAGTACCGTCCTGAAACGAGCATGGCTTCCAAATCGACATCTGTCAACCAGGACCGTACGAAACCGCTTGAAAGCTGCAGGAATGGCAGCCCGAAGAGTCATTAAGCGTCCCCGACTGACAGATGACCACAAGAGAAGACGCTTGGCATGGTGTCTGGCACGGCAAAGATGGAACCTGAGAACGTGGAGGAGGATCCACTGGTCGGACGAAAGCAGATTCCTTCTCCATGTCACTGACGGCCGACTGAGGGTATGGAGGCACAGGAACACGGCCTATACACCCAGGATCATCAGACAAACTGTTCCATTCGGTGGCGGGTCAGTCATGGTTTGGGGTTGCATTTCCCATGACTGCAAGCTAGACCTTGTCACCATACGTGGCAACCTCACGGGTGATCAGTATATGCGACATGTCCTGGAACCTGTTGTCGTTACTCATTTTGACAACCACCCACTTGCCCCATGTACATGGATGATAACGCCAGGCCTCATCGATCCAGGGCAGTAGTGGACTACCTCCAGAACAACGCTGTAACAACACTCCCATGGCCGGCAATGAGTCCAGATCTTAATCCGCTGGAGCATGTTTGGGACATCCTGGGGCGTCGTATACAAGCTCTGCAGCCTCCTGTGCAGACATTACGTGAATTGGAGGCAGCTTTGCATCGTGAGTGGTTGCAAGTGACCCGTGAACAGATCCGACGTTTGACTGGAGGGATGAGACGCAGGGTTGACGCCGTCATCCGGGCACGCGGGGGTTTCACTCGATATTGAACTTTTGAATCGCGTATGCCATCTGAGCACTCTCAATTACATTTTTTTCATGACACATTTACCTAAACCTGTCTTTTTCAGCTTGCAGCTCCATACTTATCAGGGGTACTGTTTTAGGGTTAAAACGTCACTTTTTGGCAAGGTACCAAATCACGATTAAAACCAATCAAAACTGGAGTTTTCTTGTGTGATGTTATTTCCAAAGAGTTGCTCTTGTCGATAACATTTGTCAAACCGAGCTCCTGAACTTACTGTTTCCATACCAGAACTTTAAAAATCAGTCATTGCGAAATTGAAGGGGGGTGCTTGGCTTTTTTCTTTGTGTATAATTATACATATATATATACGGCTTCTCTGTGTGTGTGTGTGTGTTTGTGTGTGTGTGTGTGTGTGTGTGTGTGTGTTTGTGTGTGTCTGTAGAAAACACCTGTGGATTGTAGAGTTCTGTTTGTGATGTGGTATGGCTGCTTTTCTGAGTCTGGACGTTGAAAGCGGACAAACACTCAAGTCCTTAATGGCTCAAAACCGTAGGACTTTTAATATTAATTTTAACGAGTCTGTATGTTCTGGCCTTCCTCTGAAAAGCTATCACAGATTGAAAAGGGCTTAGAGATAAGCTCTAAATTTCTCCAACTTGCTTGAGTGGACTTCGCCTCCAAAGGTGATTGTGGTGTTTCGGCACTCAGTTACATTGGGCGTCGTCGACAAGTATGGGACTCGACATGATATGATCAGGAATGGCATTATGGCCACTGAATCATTTTCGTGCTGTTCCCATTCCACGAATCTGGGAGGGACCTAAGCATGGTTCGGACCCGGCGAAGCCGGCGTACGGTGCGCCACTCAAGCCGGGTATTCGGCTCTACTTGCTACCCGGCAAAGCGGGTATTCATCCAGTATATATATCTATCTATCTATATCTATAAATATATAGAGATAGATGACAGTGTATTTTTTGCGTGGCTATAAATTGATTCGACCTTTACACTTTTACAGTGAGGACAGTGTTCAGCGTTTACCTCCCTTCCTTCGTATGGTGTTCTGGACAGTGTTCTGGACAGTGCAGTGACCTTCTAAAAATAGTAACGGGAATATGGATTGAGCGTTGTGGACAGTGACCTTCTAAAAATAGTAACGGGAATATGGATTGACGCCACACGAAGGAAGGGAGATAAACGCAAAACACTGGAGAAGATAAGGAAGAGTTACTGGGAATGGATCTGGGAAGATGAACAGAAAAACCAAAATCGGTTCAGCGCTGCGCGCTGAGACAACGTGTTGAAAATTCTCATCGACCAGGTTGTGTCCGGGGTGTACCTGAATATGCGCACCAAATTTGAAGCAGATCCATCGAGAACTTTGGCTGTGCATCGCGAAGACACAGACAGACAGACAGACAGACAGACAGACAGACAGACAGACAGACACAAGTCGTATGTATAATAGATAGATGATAGGTTGTATTCAAAACAAGCTCAGAAAGTTAACAAGAATACAGGAAAGCGCGCTTTCCTGCTTAGCACAATACGCTACCGCGCTAATCTGGCGTGTAAATATCACTACGTTTTGCACGTGGAAGGTGAGCGATTTCCTTCACGCGGGGATTGACGAAGCCGTACTGTCTTGGTGAAAAAATGCAGTGCGTTCAGTTTCATTCTGTGAGTTCCACAGCTTGACTAAATGTAGTAATTTTGCCCTACGCGACTTGTTGTTGTTGTGTTTGTTTGTTTGAGGTGTTTGCTAATTCCTAGCTGGATTCCGGGATGTCTCCCCGGAAAGGTTTCATATCTTGTCGAAGGAGATCTACATGTGTAAGAAGATTTGAAGTAACAAGTGTAAAACAAGTCGCGTAAGGCGAAAATACAATATTTAGTCAAGTAGCTGTCGAACTCACAGAATAAAACTGAACGCAATGCCATTTTTCAGCAAGACCGTATACTCGTAGCATCGTCAGTCCACCGCTCATGGCAAAGGCAGTGAAATTGACAAGAAGAGCGGGATAGTAGTTGCGCTAAGAAGGATAGCACGCTTTTCTGTACCTCTCTTTGTTTTAACTTTCTGAGCGTGTTTTTAATCCAAACATATCATATCTATATGTTTTTGGAATCAGGAACCGACAAGAAATAAGATGAAAGTGTTTTTAAATTGATTTGGACAATTTAATTTTGATAATAATTTTTATATATTTAATTTTCAGAGCTTGTTTTTAATCCGAATATAACATATTTATATGTTTTTGGAATCAGCAAATGATGTAGAATAAGATAAAGGTAAATTTGGATCGTTTTATAAATTTTTATTTTTTTTTACAATTTTCAGATTTTTAATGACCAAAGTCATTAATTAATTTTTAAGCCACCAAGCTGAAATGCAATACCGAACCCCGGGCTTCGTCGAAGATTACTTGACCAAAATTTCAACCAATTTGGTTGAAAAATGAGGGCGTGACAGTGCCGCCTCAACTTTCACGAAAAGCCGGATATGACGTCATCAAAGACATTTATCAAAAAAATGAAAAAAACGTTCGGGGATTTCATACCCAGGAACTCTCATGTCAAATTTCATAAAGATCGGTCCAGTAGTTTAGTCTGAATCGCTCTACACACACACACAGACACACGCACATACACCACGACCCTCGTTTCGATTCCCCCTCGATGTTAAAATATTTAGTCAAAACTTGACTAAATATAAACAAGTCGCGTAAGGCGAAAATACAATATTTAGTCAAGTAGCTGTCGAACTCACAGAATGAAACTGAACGCAATGCCATTTTTCAGCAAGACTGTATACTCGTAGCATCGTCAGTCCACCGCTCATGGCAAAGGCAGTGAAATTGACAAGAAGAGCGGGGTAGCAGTTGCGCTAAGAAGGATAGCACGCTTTTCTGTACCTCTCTTTGTTTTAACTTTCTGAGCGTGTTTTTAATCCAAACATATCATATCTATATGTTTTTGGAATCAGGAACCGACAAGGAATAAGATGAAAGTGTTTTTAAATTGATTTGGACAATTTAATTTTGATAATAATTTTTATATATTTAATTTTCAGAGCTTGTTTTTAATCCGAATATAACATATTTATATGTTTTTGGAATCAGCAAATGATGGAGAATAAGATAAAGGTAAATTTGGATCGTTTTATAAATTTTTATTTTTTTTTACAATTTTCAGATTTTTAATGACCAAAGTCATTAATTAATTTTTAAGCCACCAAGCTGAAATGCAATACCGAAGTCCGGGCTTCGTCGAAGATTACTTGACCAAAATTTCAACCAATTTGGTTGAAAAATGAGGGCGTGACAGTGCCGCCTCAACTTTCACGAAAAGCCGGATATGACGTCATCAAAGACATTTATCAAAAAAATGAAAAAAACGTTCGGGGATTTCATACCCAGGAACTCTCATGTCAAATTTCATAAAGATCGGTCCAGTAGTTTAGTCTGAATCGCTCTACACACACACACACACACACGCACACACGCACACACGCACATACACCACGACCCTCGTTTCGATTCCCCCTCGATGTTAAAATATTTAGTCAAAACTTGACTAAATATAAAAACAAGTCGCGTAAGGCGAAAATACAATATTTAGTCAAGTAGCTGTCGAACTCACAGAATGAAACTGAACGCAATGCAACGCAGCAAGACCGTATACTCGTGGTCCACCGCTCACGGCATAGGCAGTGAAATTGACAAGAAGAGCGGGGTAGTGGTTACGCTATGCTGCATAGCACGCTTTTTATATTTAGTCAAGTTTTGACTAAATATTTTAACGTAGAGGGGGGAATCGAGACGAGGGTCGTGGTGTATGTGTGTGTGTGTGTGTGTGTGTGTGTGTGTGTGTGCGTGCGTGTAGAGCGATTCAGACCAAACTACTGGACCGATCTTTATGAAATTTGACATGAAAGTTTCTGGGTATGATATCCCCATACGTTTTTTTCATTTTTTTGATAAATGTCTTTTATGACGTCATATCCGGCTTTTCGTGAAAGTTGAGGCGGCACTGTCACGCCCTCATTTTTCAACCAAATTGGTTGAAATTTTGGTCAAGTAATCTTCGACGAAGCCCGGACTTCGGTATTGCATTTCAGCGTGGTGGCTTAAAAATTAATTAATGACTTTGGTCATTAAAAATCTGAAAATTGTAAAAAAAATATTTCTTTTATAAAACGATCCAAATTTACGTTTATCTTATTTTCCATCATTTGCTGATTCCAAAAACATATAAATATGTTATATTTGGATTAAAAACAAGCTCTGAAAATTAAATATATAAAAATTATTATCAAAATTAAATTGTCGAAATCAATTTAAAAACACTTTCATCTTATTCCTTGTCGGTTCCTGATTCCAAAAACATATAGATATGATATGTTTGGATTAAAAACACGCTCAGAAAGTTAAAACGAAGAGAGGTACAGAAAAGCGTGCTATCGTTCTCAGCGCAACTACTACCCCGCTCTTCTTGTCAATTTCACTGCCTTTGCCGTGAGCGGTGGACTGACGATATGTTAACGATTATACGGTCTTGCTGCGTTGCATTGCGTTTAGTTTCATTCTGTGAGTTCGACAGCTACTTGACTAAATGTTGTATTTTCGCCTTACGCGACTTGTCTGTACCTCTCTTCGTTTTAACTTTCTGAGCGTGTTTTTAATCCAAACATATCATATCTATATTTTTTTGGAATCAGGAACCGACAAGGAATAAGATGAAAGTGTTTTTAAATTGATTTCGAAAAAAAAATTTTGATAATAATTTTTGGCTCACGAAGTGTAGCCTATGCGATGCTAACTTTTGTCTGTCTGTGCGTGCGTGCGTGCGTATGTATGTATGTATGTATGTATGTATGTATGTATGTCTGTGGTAGAAACTTTAACATTTGAAGACGTCATATTACATTGACGTCACATTATGACGTACGAGGGTTAGACGTCACGCGATGGTCTCGGTGATTGTTATTTTGAGCGGGCCGAGACTATTTGGCAGTCGTGTCCATGTAAGTAGGCTACATGCAGACAGACAGATCTAGATCTAGTGTCTCGCTTTCTTGCACAGTTTCACTATGCTCTTTCTGTGTGTCACTGTGTGTGTGTGTGTGTGTGTGTGTGTGTGTGTGTGTTTGTGTGTGTGTGTGTGTGTGTGTGTTTGCGTGTGTGTGTGTGCGTGCGTGTGTGCGTGCGTGCGTGCGTGTGTGTGTGTGTGTGTGTGTGGGTGTGTGTGTGTGTACTGTGGGTGTGTATGTGTGACGGAGTGATTGAGTTTGTGTTACTGTTTGTCTAGTTCTTACGTGAGCCTTGAAGGCTTCGCCTCTTGTTATATATTTAATTTTCAGAACTTGTTTTTAATCCGAATATAACATATTTATATGTTTTTGGAATCAGCAAATGATGGAGAATAAGATAAACGTAAATTTGGATCGTTTTATAAATTTTTATTTTTTTTTTACAATTTTCAGATTTTTAATGACCAAAGTCATTAATTAATTTTTAAGCCACCAAGCTGAAATGCAATACCGAACCCCGGGCTTCGTCGAAGAGTACTTGACCAAAATTTCAACCAATTTGGTTGAAAAATGAGGGCGTGACAGTGCCGCCTCAACTTTCACGAAAAGCCGGATATGACGTCATGAAAGACATTTATCAAAAAAATGAAAAAAACGTTCGGGGATTTCATACCCAGGAACTCTCATGTCAAATTTCATAAAGATCGGTCCAGTAGTTTAGTCTGAATCGCTCTACACACACACACACACGCACAGACAGACACACATACACCACGACCCTCGTTTCGATTCCCCCTCGATGTTAAAATATTTAGTCAAAACTTGACTAAATATAAAAAGACATCAGCTTTTTAGAACCTTCTTTATTTTACAGTGACAGACAGACACACATGTAAATAATTTCAAACACGGGAACTACTGTGTGAACTGAGAAAGAAAACAAGCTTGCATCGGTCCCGCATAGTCCTATCAGTTAAAGGCACAGTGAGCCTCCCGTAAACCATCACAGCTACTGTCAGGCTTGTTCATACAGTACAAACACCCTTTCATTTAAACACTCACCGCTTGAGAACATCCTAGGTGCCCTCTGTAAAGAGCGAGCAATTTTCAAAGAATTTATTTTTGCGTGATATATCTTACCCCTGAGCCATCGTGAACCCATGTGATCCAGTTTCCCTTTTTCACAATGTAGTCGTCAGTTAGTAATTTGAATGCGACTCGATTTGAGCTTATCTGCGATAGCACGTTATTATGTACGAAACAAACGGCTGTGGTTCACAAGAACTCTAGCGATGGCTTTTGACTGTTCAGAGGAACATAAACCGTCGTCTGCTACGAGAACCACGACCTTGCGTGACCCTTCTTCCGGGCTTTTCATTTTTCAAACTTTCAAAACTTCGAATTGTACTGAATCAGATCTTGTCTTGAAGAATTATTTCATGATTTAAGAATGTTTGTGTAACAAGCTGTCATTTAATTATTTAGATTTTAAAAGTTAGGTCTAGCGCCAAAACGCACCGTCCGATATTGTTATCAGACAATCCTCAAAATTAATGCTTTGAGCATTGTTCGCTCTTTCCGTAGGGCACCTAGGATGTTCCCGTTTGGCGAGCGTTCAAATGGAAGGATGTTTGTACTGTGTGTAAAAGCCTGACAATATCTGTGATGGATTACGGGAGGCTTACTATGCCTTTCAAGGGACGTGAAAAAACAGCTGCAAACCAAACTAGTTACTCACTACCGTTTAGGCTTGAAAGTAGGTCACTGCACAGCGACAACCGACACTTACTTGATGGTGATGTGTGGAGGATCGCCGTTCACAACTACCACGTCAACGGAAGCCACTGTGAAGCGTGTATCCTTGTTCAGGGTAACGTTGAATCTGTAGATCTCCCCGGCCGTCAGAGAACTCATGTTGGTCGACACTGACCCGGATGTACTAATAATGGTAGGGCAACCTGTACCAGTGCTTCCATTCTTAAAGGTACATGTCCAGTTGAGCACGGCTAGGTTCTGAAATAAAAATAATGTAAGTCAATCACACATTTTCAACTGTTTAGTTCCAAGTCATTCACGTTTAATAAAAAATAGCCTTACATATTAGATTCGTGATTGAACAGTGGTTTCGACTTTGTGTAAATAAACGTTCCATTTAACTACAGTGGAACCTCCCGTTACGACCTCTCCCAAGAACGACCCCATCCTTTTTTCGACCGAATTTCTCAGCACGGATGCTTTTCATACTGTAACTAACCTCCCAAGAACGACGCCCTTCTTTTTCCAACGACCGGCCTACCAAAATAGGGTCAATAACGACTTTGACCTTTTAACCAGTGAGTGTTAAAGTTCATAATTACCCAGCACACGCGGAACACGCACGCCATTAGTCACGCAACATGTGTGTATGTGTGTGTGTGTTTGTGTTATGCCTGCCCGTCTGTGCGCTGGTGTATGCACGTACATCATGCTTATCCATATGCACATCAAATGGGAACAAAAATAGGATAACGGACACAACTTTTACGACTGAACTGCCCAACAGTTGCCACCCCTGTGAAAAAAATTAGACCTCCCAAACTCCCAATAAAGGCCCCTCCTTTTTACGACCGATTTTTCTGGACATTTTTAAGGTCGTTAGTGGGAGGTTTTACTGTATTGTTTTTATTTGTTAACACAAACGTTAGCATAGGAAGGAAGATAATTATGTTTGAGTGAACAGCTATACATTAAGCGCATCACTTACAGAGTTGACCGCCGAGTTGTTCACTACATCCGGATCGTAGGAGAACTTGAGAGGTTCAAGCACGAGGGAACCACCCGATTTTCCCCTGACGATCTCACTGGTTCCTCCTTCAACCATCAGTCCCACCAAGTCGGACTTCTCCACCTTGATGTAACTGAAAGCAAACAGTTCATTCGATTTTCCTTGTTTTGTGTTGCCCCCCCCCCCCCCCCCTCCCCTTCTTTTTTTCGGGGGAAGGGTGGGGGTATGCTCATTTCTTTGTCACATAAATTCCTTGCACTTCTATCTGTTTGCTTGTTAGTTTATCTATGGGTTTTGGGTACAGGAACTGACTAGGAGAGGAACAAGCGGATTTGTTTTAGATTCTGGGCAAATGTAGGCCTATAGTAAGAACAAGTCGCATAAGGCGAAATAACAACATTTAGTCAAGCATTCGAACTCACAGAATGAAACTGAACGCACTGCTTTTTTCGTCAGTCCACCGCTCGTTGCAAAGGCAGTGAAATCGACAAGCCATGCAGAATAGTGCGGTAGTGGTCGCGCTGAGCAGGATAACACGCTTTTCTGTATGTCTATTCTTTTTAGCTTACTGAGTTCGTTTTTAATCCAAACATATCATATCTATATGTTTTTGGAATCCAGGACCGACAAGGAATAAGATGAAATTGTTTTTAAATCGATTTCGGAAA
>NC_090246.1:24960053-24962553 GCF_037325665.1 Littorina saxatilis
ACACACACACAAACAACAACAACGGCAACAACAACAACAACAACAACAACAACAACAACAACAACAAATAAAGTGTGAAATCCCGGCTGACTTGAGGCTGGGAGCAGTCCAGAGAAGTGATCTCGAAGGTGCGCTGCTGCGTGTCCGTGCTGTAGGCGTTCGCGGCCGTGGCGGTTATCGTGTAGGAACCCATTTTGTTGTACGTGTGCTCGATAGAGGAGGGAGGGAATACTGAGAGGGTTTCCAGTGTATAACCTGCAATAAAGATTGAGATTGTGTGTGTTTGTTAGGTTTTGTTTTCAGCTCATGCTGGTTATTTCGGGTTTTCGGGTGTTGTTTCCGGATCATGCCGGGTATTTCCGGTTATCAGGGTTTCATCTTTAGATTATTACAGGTATTTTGAGTTGTCGAGGTTTTATGTTCAATTGCCGCAGGGAATGTCCGGTTCCAGGTTTTATTCTCAGGTTATCAGGAAGTTATCAGGTTATGCAAGATTTTGTTTTTGTTTTAAATTACATACAGATATTCGGACATTTCAATTGTTTGTTCAAAACGCTTTTTCAGTTGGTTTGTGGCTTGGTTATGCTAGATTACGAAATTTCCATATTTCATTTTTAAACATCATCTTGGTGATATATTCACACACAATGACCATGGCATAAGTAACAAACGTACATCAAAAATGCCCACAACTCTGCAACGCTGACTGTCCTTGCACTCGTAAACTTTCTGCCCCATGCTTCCCCGGAGGGCCAATTTTACATGGAGCCTTACTAAATGTACAAGACTGCCTTATATAAATAATACTGAATAAATGATATCACCGTTCAAAAAATAAATAAATCAGCTTTCAATCCAGTTTATCCACAGTGGTACAGTGGGTAGAGCGCTTGCTTCTCACGCCGGATGTCTTGGGTTTAATCCCCACCCCGGCAATACAAATACCCGATTATTCCAAGCGCTCTCCAGTCCACTCACCTGGACATGGGTACCTGGCCCTATATAGGGCCGGGAAGGCAAAGGCAGCAAGGGAGAGGAGATGGGCACCGCTCTCATAAAGCTGGCCCCAGAGTTTGAGATCTCTACCATTTCACTCCCCCTACGACCAATAATGGTTATAGGACAACCTTTACCTGTTCTTTTTTTTTTAGTAAACGACTGCAAAATGTTACGGATCGAGCATCAAGCCTATTCACAATCGGCTTCTCACAAAACGTTGCACACCGCACAAATCCACAACAAAGCATAGCACGCACAAATCCATCCTTACCTGGGAACATTGTACAACTCGTCCCAGTGGCAGCGTACACTTTGGTGGTGCCATCCCCAAAGTCGACCGATAGGCAGGTGGAGGTACCCGCTTTGACGAAAGTCGGGTAGAACGACTTTGGTACGCCTCCGTCTCTCTGTTAATATCACACGCAAAATGGTTAAATAAGTTGACATTTTGAAAAGAAGGCATCGTGTCATTCTGTTGCCTTGACCAGTCGCCAGAAACAAAATTGCCGTGGATAGTGATTGATAGGTCTTGGAAGAAACAAAACCAAGTAGCCTACTATGCAGCTATCCACAACCAAATAGACTGCCAACGTCCAAAAAAAATCTGAAAAAAAAGAGAGAAAAAAGGTATGCTGTTGGAACCTTTCATTATTGACAAAACATGAACGTAACGTTTAGTTTTGTTATTAATTAAAGGTTTCAACAATATACCTTTCTTGTTTTTTGATACTATACGCAGCAGGTCAACACGTTAAGGCAATGACTCTTGGCATAGGCATTGGACGGTCTTTGAGTTAAATTAGAACTTTAATAACTTCAATCACATTCAAAGAAAAACAAAACACGCACACACACGACAACCGTTGTAACACCAAGTTCTTCCGGATACAGTCACAGAACACACCAAGATATGTGTTGAAACAGCCCACACACTAGGCCGGGGACATCAACAATTGTGTGATAGAATGTAAGTTGAGACGGAAAAAACCCGTAAAATACCAAAATCAAAAAACAAGAAAGGTAAGTTGTTGGAACGTTGCTATTGACGTTACAATCACAAATCAGTTTTGGCCCACTCGCCAGGAAGCCAAGTGAATCAAATAATAAGTAAAATACCAGTTACCTGAGTATCGTCGTGGTCGAGTTCGAATCCAACCACTCTTTCAAAAAGATTGACAGTGGAGGTGACCACTTGGGTGTACAACGGGTTGATTGCGCGCACGTTCACCGTCCAGTTACCGGTCTGAGGAAGAAAATAGGAACATTTGAATTGTGCATATATTGACTACCCATCACTGTCCACTGCCAGCTTCCAAGGACAGAACTAGAACATTTGAATTGTGCATAAACAATCGTTTGCCCTTCAGTCACCGCTCTGACGTAAAGAACTGGAATATTTGAATTGTTCATAAACTATCGTTTGCTTTTAAGTCACCGCTCTGAAGGAGAGAACTAGAACATTTGCATTGTGCATAAACTACCGTTTACTCTTCCATCATCT
>NC_090246.1:24962753-25010253 GCF_037325665.1 Littorina saxatilis
GTAACAAGCTGTCAATTTATTATTTAGATTTTAAAAGTTAGGTCTAGCGCCAAAACGCACCACGGTCCGATTGTCTCTGAGCAAAAAAAAAATTGCTCGCTCTTCACGTAGGGCACCTACGATGTTCCCGTTTGGTGAGCTTTCAGGGTGTTTGTACTGTGTGAAAAAGCCTGACAGTACCTGTGATGGTTTACGGGAGGCTTACTGTGCCTGTCCTGTGTTCTTTCTTTTGCCGGAAAGCACATTCAGAATTCAACGTCTTTTATGCAGAAAAAACAAACATTGGTAACACGTCAAGTGCACTACAAAAAAAACCGTCACTACGCAGCTGAGTAGGGTTTCATTATTACCGTTATTTGTTGTAATTATTTTGAATTTGATGGGCTTGTCACTGGAGAAAAGGTCAGGTTGGCCGGGTTCCAGACCCTGTTGGCAATCTGCCCCCACAGGAAGATCTGGTGTGAAGCACTTTTGGACAGCCATGTCTTCGAAATCCTTCCACACGCCAATCTGTACGAATATATTGCAAACGTAAACATAAATGAACGTGTAAGCACGCACACGCACATGAACGTACGTACACACAAATACACATCACGCATACAGACACACAGAATCAAACACACCCATACACAAACACAAACACACAAATACACACACACAGACAAGCAATACACACACACACACACACACACACACACACACACATACATATATACACACATATACACTACCGCACACACACACACAAACACACACACACACACACACACACACACACACACACACATACATATATACACATACACACTACCGCACACACACACACACACACACAAACACACACACACACACATACATATATACACACATATACACTACCACACACACAAACACACACAAACACACACACACACACACACACACACACACACACACACACACACACACACACACACACACACACACACACACACACACACACACACACACACACACACACACACACACAAGTAACCGTACAATTGTAAAGACCAAACAAGTCGCGTAAGGCGAAATTACTACATTTAGTCAAGCTGTGGAACTCACAGAATGAAACTAAACGCACTGCATTTTTTCACAATGACCGTAGTCCGCCGCTTGTGCATAACGGAGTGAAACTGACGAGCCTGTTCAGCGCGGTAGTGGTTTCGCTGTGCTGCATAGCACGCTTTTCTGTACCTCTCTTCGTTTTAACTTTCTGAGCGTGTTTTTAATCCAAACATATCATATCTATATGTTTTTGGAATCAGGAACCGACAAGGAATAAGATGAAATTGTTTTTAAATCGATTTCGGAAATTTAATTTTGATCATAATTTTTATGTTTTTAATTTTCAGAGCTTGTTTTTAATCCAAATATAACATATTTATATGTTTTTGGAATCAGAAAATGATGTAGAATAAAATGAACGTAAATTTGAATCGTTTTATATAAAAAAATAAAACAAAATTACAATTTTCAGATTTTTAATGACCAAAGTCATAAATTAATTTTTAAGCCACCAAGCTGAAATGCAATACCGAAGTTCGGCCTTCGTCGAAGATTGCTTTACAGAAATTTCAATTAATTTGATTGAAAAATGAGGGTGTCACTGGGCCGCCTCAACTTTTACAAAAAGCCGGATATGACGTCATCATAAGTATCTATCGAAAAAAAGAAAAAACTTCCGGGGATATCATACCCAGGAACTCTCATGAAAAATTTCATAAAGATCGGTTTAGTAGTTTGGTCTGAATCGCTCTACACACACACACACACACACACACACACACACACACACACACACACACACACACACACACACACACACACACACACACACACACACACACACACACACACACACACACACAGACACACGCACATACACCACGACCCTCGTTTCGATTCCCCCTCGATGTTAAAATATTTAGTCAAAACTTGACTAAATATAAAAAGACAATATGAGACGTATTCGTAGTCGAACGGGGACTGCTTTTAAACAGCATGCCAGCAAAACATAAGTTAGAAAAGCATGCACATCGGAGCTCATCTGTGATAGGCGTGTTGAAATCTCGACGCACATTCAAGGAGAATAACTCTTTCACAGCGCATATATATAAACATGACCCGAGTTATGTCTTGAAAACACCCAAAGTTGGTCTATGCTTGTATGAATGTAGGTACTTACATCAATAATTCTCTCAACAGAAGAGGCATCATTGAAGACGATGATTTTAACTGTCATCTGTCCGTCAATGGTGTAAGGATGCTGAAACACACTCGGTGGTGTGTTGATAGACTGGGCGGCCAATTCAGTACCGTCTCCCCATTCAATTCGAACAAAAGGGTCGTAGGGAGCGGTGCCATTGTGTGATACACTGACCTCTGGTACGTCGGCTACATGAATGTTGTGAAGACAGATTGTAAGCATTGATAATCAAAGTAAGTAATAAAACTAAAACAAACCAAACCAAAACACAACGAGAAGAGTTCGGCGAAACAAATACATCTGGGGCTGTGGGCCTTACAGAATGAAACTGAACGCACTGTGGTTTATTTTTTTCTCACAAATCATAGTCTGGACGAAACAGCGCTGACACATTTTCTTTTGAATTAACAAAAGCCAAATGTATCGATTTTGCATACAAAAGATGTTCTTGATTTATGAGCTTGTTTTCAATCCAATCATGTGATAATACAAGATTAAGGCATTACATTTTAATCTAGCTGTGAAAAATCGATTTATTTTACAATTTTACAATTATCAACTAATTTGTAAACTTCCGAGTTAAAATGCAATCCCATGATCCGGACTCCGTCAAAAATTGTTTGACCAAAATGACAATCCATTTGATTGTAAAATGGAGTCGCCATAGTAAAACCTTGCCCTAATGTTAAGAGGGCAGATAATGTATATTGAGAGAGAGTGGGGGAAACGAGAGACGGCGAGAGAGAGAGAGATAGACAGACAGACAGGCAAACTGGCGCGCACACGCACACACACACACACACACACACACACACACACACACACACACACACACACACACACACACACACACACACACACACACACACACACACACACACACACACACACACACACACACACACACACACCCCGTCCCTCTACTATGATAGACAACAGAGCCGACAAAATAATGTGTTATACTTACTGCCCCACGCATTATGTGCATTGTTGACAGTTACAGCAAGATTAGCGTCCAGAACTGGCTCAACGACTTCAATGGTTTTGGTGACAGTCACAAACTCCAGAGGAGATGTCGCCGTCACCGTGATGGTTTTAGAGGGGCTGAGCGCTGGGTAGGTCACTTGCAGTGTGTCTTTGCCATCCTGACCAGTACCTGCCAGTAAAGAAACAATATTTCGAGTGACTGTCATCCGAGATTATGCTGAACTTTTATTTACGCAGGGTTGATTTTTTGGGATTGTTGTTGTTGTTGTTGTTGTTGTTGTTGTTGTTGTTGTTGTTGTTGTTGCTGTTGTTGTTGTTTGTTGTTGTTTGTTGTTGTTGTTGGTCAAACGTATTGACGTTTTAAGTTACTATGAAAAAGGACAACTCAAAAACTAATCTTTCGGAGGGTTATCTTTAAAGCAACAATACTTTGGGGGTGAAATGTACAAACTTTTCATGTCACTTTCTTCCGGGATTAACGACTAATTTCATTTAAGTGTCTATCATGTTTTAGTGTTGTGTTTTGCTGTATCGATTATTGCACCACCACGATCATTTCTGATGTTTGCGATTTCGTTTGAATCAATCAATCAATCAATCAATGAGGCTTATATCGCGCATATTCCGTGGGTACAGTTCAAGGCGCTCTGCAGTGATGCCGTGTGAGATGAAATTTTATACGGCCAGTAGATTGCAGCCATTTCGGCGCATATTTACCTTTCACGGCCTTTTATTCCAAGTCACACGGGTATAGGTAGACAATTATTAACTGTGCCTAAGCAATTTTTGCCAGGAAAGACCCTTTTGTCAATCGTGGGATCTTTAACGTGCACACCCAATGTAGTGTACGCGGGGGAGGGTTCGGACACCGAAGAGAGTCTGCACACAAAGTTGACTCTGAAATAAATTTCCGCCGAACCTGGGATCGAACTCACGCTGACAGCGTACTCTGCAAGTCAACATGATTCTTACATTCGAAATTCTAGGAAAAAAATCAGAAAGAAAGAGATGACAACCAAATGAAAATCGCACACATTTGAGAAGACGTCCGAATGTGAATAATGGCGTCATACAAAAAGGTCCATCACTTTCTACATAATTATGTATCCCGAACAATAAACACAATATTTCAAGAGTAAAGTTTATCTCGACGACTTTGCCATATTTATCAGCATTGGTAAATTACTCGCAAGGTGACCTCCAGGCTGTGCATGTGTCGGGATCGTAGATCATTAAACACACTCACCTGTTCGATCTGTAATCCTAGTAGGCTGACCATCGTCGAACTGAGGACCAGGTGAGGTTGCAGTGAGGTCGCGATGGTCCGCGGTATATCGTACATAATTAACACACACACACACACACACACACACACCTGTTCGATCTGTAATCCTATCAGCCTGACCATCGTCGAAGGACCAGGTGAGATTGCAGTGATGTCGCGTTGGTCTGCGATATCGTACATATTTAACACACTCCCCTGTTCGATCTGTAAAAATATCACCCCGACCATCGTCGAAGGACCAGGTGAGATTGCAGTGAGGTCGCGATGGTCCGCGATATCGTACATATTTAACACACTCACCTGTTCGATCTGTAATCCTATCAGCCTGACCATCGTCGAAGGACCAGGTGAGATTGCAGTGAGGTCGCGATGGCCCGCGGTACAGGATGAAGTGCACGTCCAGCGGCTGGCCTTTGGGGGCCTTGGGGAAGGCGGGCTTAATCTCAGGGCCTTCCAGAACGTCGATGATGTGCAGCGGACGGATGAACGACTGTGGTTAATACAGTTTGTATTCAGATACTTACAAATGGCAATGCCACGTACAATCAATTATACAAATGAAGCACAACGAGCTACGCTTATGAGCGTGATCTTAAAAACAATATACGAACGCCTGTCACATAGAGATAAAAACAAAACAAGTCAAGGTCACTGTATTTGGGCACGACCCTAAGCCCCGCCCTGTTTACGCTCGTGTAAGAAAAATCCATTCTTGATTTTATACTGGTTTCATTACGGGAAACAGGCAGACGAACATTGTATGCGCTTCTGGTTGGATAACTAAGAGTTGTTTTCATTTTCAGTTTGCCTGTTCAGATTATTTCATTAGAGATACAAGTAGACTCTTGTTTCACAAAAAGTACAAATAAAGAAATCGTAGAAAATGACAACCCTAATTTTCAGAGCAATTAAGCAGCCACTTGCGAGTATTATCAAAGTTCTTTATTGAGTCCTGCTGCTCGATTTTGGGTTACTCGTACACATTGTCATAGATACATGACTTCCTGGAGGCTCACATTGCTGTCAGACATTTTGCAAACAGTAGCTTGCCCATCGTGATAGCTAGTTCTTGGGAGAAAAACAACCCACCTCAAGGTCGTAGTTTGTTCTCAAGAGAAAGTCTACATCTCAAACTACCAGCTTGATGTATAAACCCCAAAACTGACCTTGCTGTCCATTATGTTGCTGACCGTGGCCGTGATGATGTACTCTCCCATGTCGTCGTAGCGCTCAGTGTAGTTGGTGGCGAGCTGCAGGTCAATGTTGACCAAAGGGTCGTGCACGTAGTCAAAGTTCAGGGACAACTTGGGCTCCGTGGGGGCCGATCTGCCGTCCGGGACATCGAACCACACGTTAATGTACGAGGGAGGAGCGTAGAGGGCGAATTCTGGGCTGAACATCTCGATGTCGTTGACGCCTACGAGGACCAACACTTCCAGATTTTGTGTAAGCGACCCTGCCGGGTTGGAGACGATCACCTAACAGAGCGGTAGAAAGAATTAATATTTGTCGTGGTTGGTAAACCGTGAGACAAAAATCGGGGGGGGGGGGGGGGGGCGAAAGAAAGAAAGAGAGAGAGAGAGAGAGAGAGAGAGAGAGAGAGAGAGAGAGACAGACAGACAGACAGACAGACAGACTGACAGTCAGACAGAGAAACACACACACACACACACACACACACACACACACACACACACACACACACACACACACACATGCACACAACCTTTTTTAATTCTTTTTTTATTTTATTTTTATACAAATTGACTTACTTAAAACAAACCAGCTTTCGAATATGACATCTCATCCAAAAGAGGTGCAACCAGAATGTCCACATAATACAATCCACATGAAAACACTTTATTAGGCCAAAAAAAAAAAATTGTCTGTTTAGGGTAACATGACCAAAAAAAGTAGGGTCGGTAGGTAGGTAGTTTTTTTTGTTTGTTTGGTTTTTTTGTGTTTTTTTTTGTGTGTAAATGCTATGTTGGCTGAACATTCACTTCTTATATTTTGATGAATACATGTTTCAAAACTAACGTATAAATAAAACAGAGAGAAAGGGAGAGAAAGAAACGCCAAATGTCTCTTTTTAGCATTTTTACCTCTTTTTTTTTTTTTTTTTTTTTGAAATCAAAAAAAAGTTTTTGGGTCGGCGCCAAATCGATAGGGTCGGTCGGGTTACCCTAAACAGACAATTTTTTTTTTTTGGCCTTATTAGATCTCACCTCAACAAGAAAGCGGCCACCATCCTGAAAGATGTGCGTGATGGTGTGCGGAGCATTCCAGTTAGTACCCGGGTACGGAATCACACTGTCCACCGTACCGTCCTTGTAATCTATGGTCACGTTGACATTGGACCCCTCGGTCATGGACACCGTGTAGGTGATGACCGTTCCGGTTGTTGTGTTGTCCGTGCTGGATGTGGCGCTGAAGTTGACGATGGCGGTGGTGGTTTCGTAGGTCTCGGAGATCGTTTCGCTGTTGATGTCGTTGGTGGCAATGATGTTGATAGTGAACACATTTGGAGCCAATGGTCCTGTCGTAGTTGGAGACAAACGAAAAATCATAATATTCTTCATCATCATCATCATCATCATCATCATCATCATCATCATCATCATCATCATCATCATCATCGTCGTCGTCGTCGTCGTCGTCATCATCATCGTCATCGTCATCTTCGTCATCATCGTCATCATCGTTGTCGTCATCACCGTCGTCGTCATAATCAGCATCGTCGCCGTTTTGCTCGCCATTACACCATGACCTTTTAGTTTTACTCCGCTCATATCTATCTAGAAACATTGATTTCATCACACAGCTATAAAATTACCCATGGTTGTAGACTTCCATTTATGGTTGGCCGGGTCCGAGCTAGAACCGTCCACAGTCAGGGCAGTGCCAGAGGTCATGTTGACTGTCCACGTGATGTCAGAGCCAGATATCACCTCCCACGGTACGACGAAGGGCAGAGAGGCGTCCTGACCGGCCTGGCTCAACTTCAGCCCCACGATGCGCTCCTGCACCTTCTGCGTCAGCGTTTTCGTAAGCGAGCTGACGTCATTGGCGCAAGTGATGTTTACGGTCTTGTCGCCGATGGTGGTGTAGGTGTGGGTCTGGGTGGTGGTGTCCACGGTGGTGACGGTGGAGTCGGTGGTGGCCACTGCGCTGCCGTCACCGTAGTCCCACGTGCAGGTGTAGTGTGATCCACCTGTCAGTACGATCTGTGGAAGAAACAGTTCTAACAGTTGCATTGCCACCGACAGTTGGTTCTAATGATTTACGGTTATTTTGTTTTTCTCAGTGTGTAACTTTGTAGTTTGAGGATGAATGTCGCACGTGCTTTTTAATTCAAGTTATTCAGACATCACAGTGCGCTGAGAGATTCATAGAGCAAATCGAGAAAATGAATTATTGAACGAAGCGCAAAGCGCTGAGTTCAATAGTTATTTTCAAGATTTGCTCTATAAATCTTTTTGCGCACTGTGATTGTTTCCATAACGATATTGTCAGTAGATAAGACAGTGTAACAAGACACATTTTTCTGCGGGCGTTTGGATAAATTGCGGACAGGTCGAGTTAGATCTACTTTTGTGTGTGTGTGTGTGTGTGTGTGTGTGTGTGTGTGTGTGTGTGTGTGTGTGTGTGTGTGTGTGTGTGTGTGTGTGTGTGTGTGTGTGTGTGTGTGTGTGTGTGTTGGCTTTGCACATTTCGGGGGTATTGACGGTTTAATCGCCGACCATGCATTCTACGATTTGATTACCCTCTGCACCGTTTTATCGGTTGTCAACTAACAGTATGAGTTACAGTTATGCGAAAATTACCACTGAGTATACAGTTTCACTTTAGTTTTCAGTTAATTATTGGTAAAACCAATAAATTTTAAAAAAGCAACTAAGTGACGCCCCCTGATGTCAAACGACTCGAAGTGACACGTTAGTTGGTTTCCTTATTCGCAAAAAATAAAGTTGGCAGGTTATTTCTCGCAATGTACCTGCATTCATCTGGGAGGTTGGTGCTATTATTACATGGTAAGAATGTTTTGAAGCCTTCGCGTGTTCTGTTTACATCTTAGTTGTCTTGAAATATGCGAAAACCGTTCATTTCAGTACTGAACTGACCAGTATCGTCTGCTACAAGGTCAAGTACGAGTAAGACAGTCTATCGAATCAGTCGACTTCCAAGTGCTTCATGGTCCAGCTCGAAATCTGTCCGAAAAAAACAACCCTTCTGCGTTTAGCCGCGGGACATTTTAGGATCAAGCATCATTGTTTGGTAATGAGCTACATGCCACAAACACAGCGGTTGAGAAGGCACATAAAATCTTTCAGAAAAAAAACACCACTTCTGCTTTTTAATCGCGGGAAATTTAGGGTCAAGCATCATTTGGTAATGCGAAGAAGATAAGCTAGGCTACATGTCACTAACACGGAGGATGAGAAGCATCTTCTCAAATCGAAAGAAGGGGCACAGCCTCGCTGTGGTAAAAGGCAAAGAAGAATACGCTCTCTGGAAAAGTTTTAAGCGCATTGCCATTAGCCAATCAACTGTTTCACATCAGTCACGTGACACCAGTACTTACTGACAATGTTTCGTTCAGGGGAGATTGTCTCCTGATAACTCTCACTTGTACATGTCGTATGGATTTCGAGCGCTTACGTCCCTTTGTTTCTCAAATGTTTTAGGTTTGTAACCTGATCAACCAGCCCCGATCCTGCAATGTACTGGTATACAGCGGCAGCTGCTGGTAAGTAAATGGCGATATTCACCTCATTGTCTACGATTTATACAGTTTCTGCAATTTGTTAAAGTTCTGGTGGGTAATAGTAATTTCTTTCAGGTTATTCAGCTTCACTAAGTTTACGAATTTGTGTAACGTTCTGGTGTGTTACAGTATGCCATTCAGTTTATGCAGTGTCATTAAGTTAATTATTCACGCAGTTTTGCAACTAAGAATATAAGATTAAAAAGACTACAAAACTAAATAAAATAAATATGAAATGAATAAAATTTATTTTGGCTGGGTGTGTCAAAAAAAGTTTACATTTTAATGTTTCATTTTAATGGACAGCAAAGAGTTGTTATTGTTATCGTTATTTTTTAAATAAAACAAAATATGATAACATTATATCGAATAAAGACAAAGATAAAATGAAATAAATTATTGATAAAAAAAAAATACAATACAAAACATCAACGACAAAATAACAACAACATACAGTGAACTAAAAATGCCATACCGTGAAGTTGACAGCCTCGTCTTTGGCAGCGGTAGGGGCCGTGACGTCAAGGCCAGCGACCTCATCCTGAACGATGATGAAGGACACGTTGGTTTTGAAACTGACCGCGTTGGCCGTGGTAACGGTCAGGTTGTACTCGCCGCTTGAGTTGTAGGTCAAGGTCTTGCTTTGGTCAGACGTGTTGACCATGATACTGATCCCGGGGTCTCCCATGTCCCAAGTGTAAACTGCGCCGTTACCTGCAAGCGGAGAGTATTGATTGTTATTTTGCTGTACTAGCTCCCACAGTCAAAGAGCGGGATAAGAAAGGGGTGTGTGGGAAAGGGCATATTCTCGGCAAGCTGTCTCCAGGTACACACAGCCATAGAGACACAGAGACAGAAAAAGACAGTCACACAGACACACAGACAGACACACACATACATACAGCCACAGAGACAGAAAAAGACAGTCACACAGACACACAGACAGACACACACATACATACAGCCACAGAGACAGAAAAAGACAGTCACACAGACACACAGACAGACACACACATACATACAGCCACAGACACAGAAAAAGACAGTCACACAGACACACAGACAGACACACACATACATACAGACACAGAGACAGAAAAAGACAGTCACAAAGACACACAGACAGACACACACATACATACAGCCACAGAGACAGAAAAAGACAGTCACACAGACACACAGACAGACACACACATACATACAGCCACAGACACAGAAAAAGACAGTCACACAGACACACAGACAGACACACACATACATACAGCCACAGAGACAGAAAAAGACAGTCACACAGACACACAGACAGACACACACATACATACAGACACAGAGACATAAAAAGACAGTCACAAAGACACACAGACATACACACACATACATACAGGTACACAGATAGAAAAGGGCAGTCACACAGTCACACAGACAGAAAAGGGCAGTCACACAGTCACACACAGAGACAGAGACAGAAAATGACAGTCACACAGACACACAGACATAGTTACACACACATACATACATGCACACAGACAGAAAAGGGCAGTCACACAGAAAGAAATGGGCAGTCACACACAGACACAAAGACAGAAAAAGACAGTCATAGAGACACACACACATACACACAGACACACAGACATAAAAGGGCAGTCACACAGTCACACACAGACACAGAGACAGAAAAGGGCAGTCACACAGTCACACACAGACACAGAGACAGAAAAGGGCAGTCACACAGTCACACACAGACACAGAGACAGAAAAAGACAGACACACACATACATACAGACACAGAGACAGAAAAAGACAGTCATAAAGACACACAGACAGACACACACATACATACAGCCACAGAGACAGAAAATGGCAGTCACATAGCCACACACATACATACAGGCACACAGACAGAAAAAGGGCAGTCACACACACAGACACACACATACATACAGACACAGAGACAGAAAAAGACAGTCATAAAGACACACAGACAGACACACACATACATACAGCCACAGAGACAGAAAATGGCAGGCACATAGACACACACATACATACAGGCACACAGACAGAAAAGGGCAGTCACACACACAGACACACACATACATACAGACACAGAGACAGAAAAAGACAGTCATAAAGACACACAGACAGACACACACATACATACAGCCACAGAGACAGAAAATGGCAGGCACATAGACACACACATACATACAGGCACACAGACAGAAAAGGGCAGTCACACAGACACACACATACATACAGACACAGAGACAGAAAATGGCAGTCACACAGACAGAAAAGGGCAGTCATACAGTCACACACAGAAACAGAGACAGAAAAAGACAGTGACAAAGACACACAGACAGACACACACATACATACCGCCACAGACAAAAAAGGGCAGTCACACAGTCACACACAGACAGAAAAGGGTAGTCACACAGTCACACACAGACACAGAGACAGAAAAAGACAGTCACACAGACAAACACATACATTCACAGAGACACAGACTTAAAAAAAGACAGACACAGCCAGAACCACAGACACAGAGACACCTGCCCACTTGCTTCCCTCCCTTACACAGCCCCGCAGCTACAAGGCAAACAAACACAATCAAACACAAGAACAAACAGACCAACAAACAATCAAAGAGGCAACTTAAACAAACACACACCCACACACACACACACACACACACACACACACACACACAATCAACCATACCTGTGTGCGGCTCAATCTCAAAGAGCTGTGCCACGTTAGTCTTGAGGTAGATGGGGCCGCTGATGATGGTGAAGTTGACGCCCTCAAGCACGTGCACGGTGGTGATGTTGGTGACGGCCGTGGCAGAGATTAGGCTGTTGATGTTGCTTGCGGTGACGGTAAGGTCGTAGTCTGCTTCCGTGTTGATGGTGTACGGGAGGAACACTTTGGATCCCGCTGACACCGTCGCTCTCAGCGCTATGCAGTTGCCTGTAGACAAGAGGAAATGTTAATAGTATTCTCTGTGTGGGTGAGTGGTTGGGTGCGTGTGTTTGTGTTTGTGTGTGTGTGTGTGTGTGTGTGTGTGTATGTGTGTGTGTGTGTGTATGTGTGTGTGTATGTGCGTGTGTGTATGTGTGTGTGTGTGTGTATGTGCGTGTGTGTGTGTGTGTATGTGTGTGTGTGTGTGTGTGTGTGTGTGTGTGTGTGTGTGTGTGTGTGTGTGTGTGTGTGTTAAAGATCGAATAGTAAAGAAAACAATACAAATAAACAAATCGCGTGGAGCAATATAACAACATTTAGTCAAGCTGTCGGCATTAAAGGAACAGTTTAACACCAAAACAAGTCGCGTAAGGCGAAAATACAATATTTAGTCAAGTAGCTGTCGAACTCACAGAATGAAACTGAACGCAATGCCATTTTTCAGCAAGACCGTATACTCGTAGCATTGTCAGTCCACCGCTCATGGCAAAGGCAGTGAAATTGACAAGAAGAGCGGGGTAGTAGTTGCGCTAAGAAGGATAGCACGCTTTTCTGTACCTCTCTTTGTTTTAACTTTCTGAGCGTGTTTTTAATCCAAACATATCATATCTATATGTTTTTGGAATCAGGAACCGACAAGAAATAAGATGAAAGTGTTTTTAAATTGATTTGGACAATTTAATTTTGATAATAATTTTTATATATTTAATTTTCCGAGCTTGTTTTTAATCCGAATATAACATATTTATATGTTTTTGGAATCAGCAAATGATGGAGAATACGATAAACGTAAATTTGGATCGTTTTATAAATTTTGATTTTTTTTTACAATTTTCAGATTTTTAATGACCAAAGTCATTAATTAATTTTTAAGCCACCAAGCTGAAATGCAATACCGAAGTCCGGGCTTCGTCGAAGATTACTTGACCAAAATTTCAACCAATTTGGTTGAAAAATGAGGGCGTGACAGTGCCGCCTCAACTTTCACGAAAAGCCGGATATGACGTCATCAAAGACATTTATCAAAAAAATGAAAAAAACGTATGGGGATATTAATCCCAGAAACTCTCATGTCAAATTTCATAAAGATCGGTCCAGTAGTTTGGTCTGAATCGCTCTACACGCACGCACGCACACACACACTCACACACATACACACACACATACACACACACATACACCACGACCCTCGTTTCGATTCCCCCTCGATGTTAAAATATTTAGTCAAAACTTGACTAAATATAAAAAACAGTCATCACCAAGACTGTATTACCGAGACTGGTCACGCTCGTCTCCGCGTAACGCGCGAACGCAGTACTTATTATCTTATTTCTTATTTTCTTTAATTTTGAGCACATTTTTTTTATAGTAAACATGACATATGTTTTTGAAATCAGGAGAAATTGAGGAATACGATGCAATCCTTTTTAAATCTGCTAGTGAAAATTCGATGTTAGTGACAAATTTAATGAATAAACTAATAACTCATTTTTACGCTGCCAAGCTCAAATTCAATCCCATAGTCCGGACTTCGTCGAAAATTGCTTGATTAAAATTCCAATTAATTTGATTGACAGTGACAGTGCGGCCTCAACTTTCACAAAAAGCCGAATATGACGTCATCAAATATATTTATCGAAAATTAAAAAACAAAAACGTCTGGGGATATTATACCCAGGAACTCTCATGTGAAATGTCATGAAGATCGGTCTAGTAATTTTCTCTGAATCGGTGTATATGTTACAGTAAATTCTCGTAACCAGGAAATTCGCGAAATCCCTGGAAATTTCAGTAAATTTGTGAATTTCCTGTTTCACTCAGGGATTTCACAAATTTCCTAAAATACTGACACGCATTTGAAGGGTAACAAGTGCTTTGTTGGTTGCTTGTGAGCCATTAGATGAGTCTGGTTTTCTTAAATTAATGCAAGTTAAACACTCACGTTTTTGGTATTGCATTTCAGCATGGAGGCGTAAAAATTAAGTAATGAGTTTGGTCATTAAAAATATGATTTTTTATAAAACGATCCAAAAATAATGTCAACTTATTCTTCATCATTTTCTGATTCCAAAAACATATAAATATGTGTTATCCTACATACGTGAGAGAGACACCCGTGAGATAATAATCGTTCAAATCACATGTGTGTATATCATGTAAATGAGGTCATGTCAAGCAAGTCTTGCAAGGACCTGTTTTTCCACTGCTTATGATGCCAAAGTCACCGAGACAAACGTCATTATAGAAACAAAAATTGCGCTCGCTAATTACCCTCGATGAATCTTCAGAACTAACACGTCACGCCACACTTTCAGACTGACGTTTCTTTGCTTTGACGTAATAGATTGCACGAGGCTTCAGAAGAGATCGAGGTTCTAAAACAAGCGTCTTCAATTTAGCTGCCTCGACTGCAGGACATTTTCAGTAAAATACACGTAAGTAGGGGAAGGGCCCCTAATATGGACCACTTTTTGTTTCATGCTGATAACTAGCTTGTTTTCTTGCAAATAAGTTTCATTTTGTGTTTGGTAGTCCTTCTCTCTTAGGTTAACCGTTGGGCCTAATTAGAGGGAAATAGCTTTGATAGATATTCAGCAAAAAATAAATACAGAAAAAATCACAAAGGGTCCATATTAGGAGCCTGGGCGCCTAATATGGACCAGTGAAGCGGCCTTCACGAATCACTGTAAAAAGCCCCCTATATTTCAAAATAACATGAAACAACTTAGTGTACAAGTCAGCCTAATTAAAATATGCTCTAGATTTATCTGTTTCGGGTTGATGAGAGCATTATTTGAAGCACACCAGGAAACTAAAGAAGCTTATCAAAAACAGAGTGAAAATAAGTGAAATTATCAACTTCCACGAAAAGAAGACTTTTTGTTATATTTTTGTTAAATCTCGAGGGCTAGTTATAGGTTATTTCCAGCAAGCTTCTTAATGAATTAATGAAAATAGCCTTTAGCTTTTATTTTCTTCGATTTGTTGAAGGTGGTCCATATTAGGGGACTCACACATACTTTGAGATTTTGCTATTATGTTTTGTTTGCAGGAGAAACTCGGGGTCAACACTGCTAAAATGCAACAAATGCGGTCTTAGCTGTCATAAAAAGCAATTTTTGTGTGATAAAAGCTTTGGCTGTGGACAGAAACGAGTCCGTTTTAAACGGCAAATTTAGAGTGAACGCTGCCAAAAGTGAAAAAAGAGAAAAAGCCTAACGGTTTTGAGATTTGTGATTCTTCAACTGTTTTGACATGTGCAAGTTATCCAGAGAGGGTGAATACAGCGAATAAAACTTTTTTGAGCGCTCTAGCGCAGTTAGTTTGTCAGAACAGGAGGTGGTCCATATTAGGAGCCGGTCCATATTAGGAGCCCTTCCCCTACAGTATGTAGGATAAACAGAATACTACATGGCTTGCTGTGTCGTACCAGATTTACACTCGTTGCTTTTTCAAATAGTGAACAGCTCGCTTTCGCTCGCAGTTCAATATTTAAACAAAAAAACTCGTGTAAATCTGGTACGACACAGCAAGCCATGTAGTATTCTCTCTATGTCACACGCTTTCCTTCTTTGCCACTACTAAAGCAAACGTGTGCAAGATTGTATGTTGCACGTTTTGGAGCATGTGAAAGAACGGATTCAAACTCGAAATCGTCTCTCCAAGAGCCCCAAAATGCACACACGACTTTTATTTCTCCTGCTGTTATCGTTTCTTCTCTTTACAAATGCTTCAACGCTGAGAATACTGATAACGGCATCCCAGACGACAGTACTGTTTCCACTACGCGAATTTAGCTGCCCTTGGAAAGTGGCTCGCTCAGGAGGCCTGTTAGTCTGAAACTAGAAGGACAGAGTTCTGAACATAGATGACAAAGACCCCGAAAAGAACAAACATTTCGCGGATGCAGACACAGAAAGACGTCATGAAGAATGCGATGCTTCAAAAGATACAGACTGTGACGATGACTGTGACGTCATTCATAGTTGTTCGTTCACTTCCGTCAAAAAGTACATCTCTCCACAATGGCGGCTCCTGTGTTTAGGTTTGTCAAGCTTGAGTACGCAAAACGTGTTTGTTCTCTCCTCTGTTGAAGCTGTGAGACATAAACACTCGATTAGCTGATGTCTAACTCAGCCTGACGGCTTCGTTAGACAATCAACGTAATCTCGAGTGGAAAAAAACCTGTCTGTCACACGACCAAGTCTGAATAGCAAGTAATATTCGGATTAAAAACAAGCTCTAAAAATTTAAAATATAAACATTATGATTAAAATTAAATTTCCGAAATCGATCTAAAAACATATTTCACCTTATGCCATGTGGGCTCCTGATTCCAAAAACATATTGATATGATATGTTTGGATTACAAACAAGCTAAGAAAGTTAAAATGAACAGAGATACAGAAAAGCGTCATATCCTGCTCAACGCAACCACCACCGCGCTATTCTGGCTATATGTTACTGCCTTTTCCCAGAGCGGTGTACTGACGATGCTACGATCGAGTATACGTTCTTGTTGAAAAAATGCAGTGCGTTCAGTTTAATTCTGTGAGTTCGACAGTTTGACTAAATGTTGTATTTTCGCCTTCCGCGACTTGTTTTTTTCTTCTAACAGTCAATCTATCAAAATCACAATGTAAAATAAAGAAAACAGACTCTTTTTTTCTTTATTTTTTTTAAGAATGTTACAAATTTACTAAAAACGTTTTCCACTGTTCAGTAAATTTGTGAAAAAATTGCATGCTCATTTCAGGAAATTCGCAAATTTCCTAGAATTTTTAGGAAACTCGTGAAATCCCCGAGTGAAACAGGAAATTCACAAATTTACTGAAATTTTCAGGGATTTCGCAAATTTCCTAGTTTCGAGAATTTACTGTATACACACCCACATACACCACGACCTTCGTCTCGATTCCCCGTCTATGTTTAAACATTTAGTCAAAATTTGACCAAGTCTAAAAAGGACGAAATGAAATCAACACTCATAAACACACAAAAACAAACAAATTAAAGCATCGCAATGCATAAGCACAGAAATACAGACACACGTGCACATGTGTATATAAACAAACAGACACAGACACCCACGCACAAAGCTTACATTTCAAAGATTTTCCACAAAATCCAATAGATTAAGCAGTCATTGATTAAAGTTGAAAAAGTCCAAAAAACTTGCTTTACTCAGAATTAGGGAGATCTCAAAAAGGGTGATTCCACCGTATTTCTATGCAAAGTTAGCTTGGTTGTAGCGCAATAGCATATTAGTTGATAGAGCACTGGATTGTTGTAATACTCGGGCCACGAGTTCGAACCCTGGCCGGGACGGACACAAGTCTACTTTAGGAGCAGACTCAGAGACGGTATCCAAATTCCCTTCATGTGTCACCACTATGGTCATTCTGACAGAAGCGCAGGTGGTTTATTTAGTACACCTAAATATGCACACAGCTTGGTGGCGTGACCCTTGTTTGTGTTAAGGGCAGAATATACTTGCGCAGTTTCAGCGGCACAGACGACGCGCTGCATATTATTTTTGCTGCGATAGGTATTATGATGAGTACTTGGCCAGTTTTCTTTTCACGCAACGTGTAGCGGGCTGGGATAATCTGCAGTGCGTCGTCTGCGCCGCTGACTCTGCGCAGGTATATTCTGCCCCTTAGCTTTCCACTTGGAGGAAGCGAAGCGAAATTTTCAGCAATTGAGTAATACAAATGGATTTTTGTTTATCAAATACAATATCACAAGTAACAACAAAAGACACACCTGCAGCTGTAGTGCCAGTTGTTTTGGAGCTCCCAGCAGTAGACGGACCGGCAACCTTGAAGTCAGTCTCCTCCGTGGGACAGTCGAGCGAATACAGAACTGCGCCAGCTGAACTGTCGATGTCCAGCCCAAGAACGTCTCCCGCTGCCACATCCACTAACCCTGATTCTGCGATGTACTGGTATCCAGTGGCTGCTGTGACCACGTCGATTACAGATTTCACTGTGTATTGTGGAACCTGTCAAATAAGCGTATCTAAAAGTTAGTTCTGATTCTGTGATGACAAACTTTAATGCATGTGTATTTAGCCTACGTTGCAACCTGTTAAAAAAAAAAGGTGCGAAAGCATTTTTTCCCGATTCCTTGGGTGTTTTGGTAGTTAGTGGTATTCAGTGGCTATAACAAGAATCTAGTGAAGTCATCATATTTCTTTGCCTAGTCTCGACGAGAAACCACGCGATATCATAGATGATAGGAGGTGTGCCTCATACGAATCGTATCGTATCGTATCGTATTGTATCGTATTGTATTGTATTGTATGGTATTGCATTGTATTGTATTGTATTGTATTGTATTGTATTGTATTGTATTGTATTGTATTGTATTGTATTGTATTGTATTGCACTGCATTGCATTGTATTGTATTGTATTGTATTGAATTATGCTGTATTGAATTATGCTGTATTGTATTGTAATGTTTTTTTTGTATCGTATCGCATCGCATCGAACTGTACTGAATGGTATGGTATGGTATGGTATGGTGTGGTGTGATGAAGTGCGGTGTTGTATTTACAAGAATTGTAATGCCTTGCATTGCATTGCTCAGCATTGCATGGTATCGTAACATATCATATCGTATCGTATCGTTTTGTAACATATCATTTCGCAACGTATCGTATTGTATTGCATAAGGAAGCTTTCAATTGACCTTGGGAGCAGTGCTGCTGAAGCGTTGAGGCGCAGCGCACGCCGTACTGGTATCGTCACAAAGACGTTTTCTGGGACAGAAGGTCTGCGCCCCGCCGCAGGACACAGCATACACACCTTCCGCAGCGGCGCATGACGCCGTGCACTCGTTGGTCACGGGGCAGTACACGCCACCGCAGACCGGTGACAAGACCTGCGGAACATTTGGAGAGAGAGACATTGACACTGACACTGACCAGATAATACAATAAGGGTTTGAGAAGGTGTGTGTGTGAATAAGAGAGACACACAATTTAAAAAAAAACAGAAATACTAATAGGGAAAAGAGAAAGAGAGAGAGATTGAGAGATTGAGAGAGAGAGAGAGAAACAGACATGCAGACAGTCAGGCAAACAGAGACACACACAGACGGGCAGAAACAGAGACAGAGAAAGAGCTAGAGAGGTACGCTTTGGGATCATACACATGTATAGACGTATGAGGGCGGGAGAATGGTTTCTGGAGTTCTGAACAGCACACGACTCTCAGCATCTACGTCTGCCTTTACAACGCACACACTAAGATAGACGGCCCAACAGACAGAGAGACAGACGGAGTGACCAACAGGCAGACAGGCTCACGGACAAACTGGACGACGAACTGGAGGACGGAAAGACACGCGGACTGTGCAGACAGACAGGCAGGCAAGCAGAAAGGCAGGAAGCACAGGCAGGCAGGAAAGAAAGGCATACAGGCAGACACACAGGCAGGCAAGCAGAAAGGCAGGAAGCACAGGCAGGCAGGAAAGAAAGGCATACAGGCAGACATTCAGGCAGGCAAGCAGAAAGGCAGGAAGCACAGGCAGGCAGGAAAGAAAGGCATACAGGCAGACACACGCGCACCACACCAAACACACAGCGTTCAAACTCACCAGGACTTTGAGAGTCCCTGCAGTCTCCACGTTGACTTCCCATCCAATGACGCGTCCAGGGGTCTCCACCAGTGACCCCAGGGCCAGAATAGTGCCTGTGTTACCATGGCTCAGCAGGGTCGGGGGCTCGTCTTTGGCCGGAATGCCTGGACCCACCTTCGTCAGAACCGGGTCTGGACAGATCATTAATTGTCATTCATGTAACGTATACTTTGCCTGAATCGTTTGCCGTTTCAGTTACTGTTTATGTACAGCCGCTCATCTAACGATCTAAGTTTTGTCGTTCATGTAATTATTTATGTCTCATCGTTCGTGCAACTATCAATATCTAATTAGCTAACTGTTTTTTTAAATGTGTCTCACGTTTCATGTATATTTATCTATATTTTGCCGCTCATGTAACTTTACGCGAATTTAGCCATCTATGCCTCACCGCTTATGTTAATATCAACGTTTTGCCGTTCATGGAACTCTCTTAATATTTTGTTGTTCACGTAACAATCAATGCGTTGCCGTTTATGAAACTGTCTATGTTTCACCATTTGTTTGGCCATTTAAATCTCGTTAATCATGTATCTATATCTATGCGTTGCCGTTCAAATGACAATTCACGCAAGTAACCATCCGTACCTTGCCACTTGGGAAAACACAGTGTTAAGCTGTTCATGAAACGTTCTACGCCTCATGTATTTACGTATCTATTTTTTTTCGCATAATTTATAAGAAACAAGAATTTTTTTTAAATTATTTGATGGTGTTATTTTTCTTTACCCGCAATGGCCGAGAAGGTGTGGGTCAAAGACACCGAAGCGATGCTTCAAGGAATGGGTCTATCCATGATTTGCTGTGCAACTAACTATTCACGCGATGAACCATCCATGCCTTGTCGCTTGCGAAAACATCAGTGTTTCTCAGTTCGTGTAACTATGCCTCAAATATTTACGTATCTCTTTTTTGATCACATCATTTAACAAAAAAGTTGTCAAATTTGAGTGTTTTATTTTTCTGTACCTGCAATGGCCGAGAAGATGTGGGTCAAAGACACCGAAGCGATGCTTGCAGTGATGTGTCAATCCATGATTTGCCGTGCAAATAACTATTCACGCGATTAATCATCTATTTGTTTGTTTTGTTTGTTTGTTTGCTTAACGCCCAGCCGACCACGAAGGGCCATATCAGGGCGGTGCTGCTTTGACATATAACGTGCGCCACACACAAGACAGAAGTCGCAGCACAGGCTTCACGTCTCACCCAGTCACATTATTCTGACACCGGACCAACCAGTCCTAGCACTAACCCCATAATGCCAGACGCCAGGCGGAGCAGCCACTAGATTGCCAATTTTAAAGTCTTAGGTATGACCCGGCCGGGGTTCGAACCCACGACCTCCCGATCACATTAATCATCTATGCCTTGCCGCTTGAGAAAACATCAGTGTTTTGGTGTTCGTGTACGCCTCAAATATTTACGTATCTCTTTTTTGATCACATCATTTAACAAAAAAGTTGTTATCAAATGTTAGTGTTTTATTTTTATGTACCTGCAATGGCTGTGAAGTTGTGGGTCAAAGGCGTAGGCGTATTGATTTGTGCAGTGAAGGCGAGACCGGTGCCTTGCCAGACGGTGGCCACACACTTGCCCTCCTGGTAGGTGGCGAACACCGGATCACAGTCTACGTCCACGTCGGCCACAGGGGCCTGGACACTCACTGTGGTCACTGCCTTCTGGACCTGCAAGGGTGTGATGAGGCTGTTGTCTTTGGTTGTATATTATGCACTTTAGTTTGCTTTCATTGATGTTTTTGTCATTTTGAAAATGTGAACTTCCTTTTAAAAACACCTCCTTTAAAGACCTCCAAATATCTGAGAAAATCAGGTCTTAAAAAGGAGGGAGTCTTAAAATTGGGGTAAATTTACTGAGGTTATGACCAGAAAGTCTGAGAAAACCGGGTCTTCATAGGGAGGGAGTTTTAAAATTGGGGTAAATTTACTGAGGTTATGACCAAAAAGTCTGAGAAAACCGGGTCTTCATAGGGAAGGAATCTTAAAATTGGGGTAAATTTACTGAGGTTATGACCAGAAAGTCTGAGAAAACCGGGTCTTCATAGGGAGGGAATCTTAAAATTAGGGTAAATTTACTGAGGTTATGACCAGATAGTCTGAGAAAACCGGGTCTTCGTAGGGAGGGAATCTTAAAATTGGGGTAAATTTACTGAGGTTATGACCAGATAGTCTGAGAAAACCGGGTCTTCGTAGGGAGGGAATCTTAAAATTGGGGTAAATTTACTGAGGTTATGACCAGATAGTCTGAGAAAACCGGGTCTTCATAGGGAGGGAGTTTTAAAATTGGGGTAAATTTACTGAGGTTATGACCAAAAAGTCTGAGAAAACCGGGTCTTCATAGGGAAGGAATCTTAAAATTGGGGTAAATTTACTGAGGTTATGACCAGAAAGTCTGAGAAAACCGGGTCTTCGTGGGGAGGGAGTCTTAAAATTGGGGTAAATTTACTGAGGTTATGACCAGAAAGTCTGAGAAAACCGGGTCTTCGTGGGGAGGGAGTCTTAAAATTGGGGTAGATTTACTGAGGTTATGACCAGAAAGTCTGAGAAAACCGGGTCTTCATAGGGAGGGAGTTTTAAAATTGGGGTAAATTTACTGAGGTTATGACCAAAAAGTCTGAGAAAACCGGGTCTTCATAGGGAGGGAGTTTTAAAATTGGGGTAAATTTACTGAGGTTATGACCAAAAAGTCTGAGAAAACCGGGTCTTCATAGGGAAGGAATCTTAAAATTGGGGTAAATTTACTGAGGTTATGACCAGAAAGTCTGAGAAAACCGGGTCTTCATAGGGAGGGAATCTTAAAATTAGGGTAAATTTACTGAGGTTATGACCAGATAGTCTGAGAAAACCGGGTCTTCGTAGGGAGGGAATCTTAAAATTGGGGTAAATTTACTGAGGTTATGACCAGATAGTCTGAGAAAACCGGGTCTTCGTAGGGAGGGAATCTTAAAATTGGGGTAAATTTACTGAGGTTATGACCAGATAGTCTGAGAAAACCGGGTCTTCATAGGGAGGGAATCTTAAAATTGGGGTAAATTTACTGAGGTTATGACCAGATAGTCTGAGAAAACCGGGTCTTCGTAGGGAGGGAATCTTAAAATTGGGGTAGATTTACTGAGGTTATGACCAGAAAGTCTGAGAAAACCGGGTCTTCAAAGGGAGGGAGTCAATTGCTGGGGGGGGGGGGGGGTATTAAAAGGGGGTTCCACTGTATTACTATTGTTATTCTCCATCCTCCATCCCTCAGAAGGGGTACAGGATTTAAAAACAAAAACACCCTCACTTGCTGTCTGTTAAATAAAAAAAATAAAAATAGATACAACTTACAGCCAAAGTGTCGTTGAGGTCGTTGGCCTCCACACGCACGCTGTAGGAGCCAGGCACCCAGTAGGTGCGAGTGTCGAACCCTGTGGCGTTCTTGTCTGACAGGCCCGCGTCGTCGTCATAGTCCATCTGGAAGTACACTTCGCTCCCTTTCGTCACACTGGAATCAATACAAAAGTGTGTGTCAGTATGACAACAAAAACAACAACAACAGGCGAAATGTTAATAGAGAGTGTTTGTGTGTGTGTGTGTGTGTGTGTGTGTGTGTGTGTGTGAGTGTGTGTGAGTGTGTAAGTGTGTGTAAGTGTGTGGGGTGTGTGTGTGTGTGTATGTGTGTATGTGTGTGTGCGCGCGTGCGTGAGTATGTGCGTGTACGTGTAAGTGAGGGTGCGTGTGGTCGTGCGCCATCTAGTTAATGTCGGTACGGTGCGTGCGTGTGTGTGTATGTGCGTGAGTTAGTTTGAACAAAGTCTCCTCTGTATCGCACACAAAACACAGTTGCTCACCCGACGGTGAAGGAGACCGCAGTGCCGACTTTGATGACGCTGCTGGCGTCATTGCTGATTGTGAGGCCTGTGATTGGCTGAGAGGAGGAGTAGAGACTGACGTAACCTTTTCCCCCACACTTGGTGGCCGGGTCACCAGTACACACCTCCTGACAGTAAGAGTTGTCCACTGCTGGCGGCAATGGTTCAAGATGATCACCGCAGAAACAAAACCTGCAAGTAGATTAGTTTGTGGATGGTTATGATAAATGCTTTTTTACGCCCTCACGGTGAAACCTTTGGGGGCATGTTTCCGAATGTTGATGAAATAATCAGATGTATGCGTGTTTAGGTGTAATCAGCCACCTGCTCTTATGGCAGAATGACCAAGGTATTTTTGTGCCACTGTGGGGCCAGGGGGTGGGACATGGATACCGTCTCATTAAGTTAACCCGTGTCTGTACCGGCCTGAATTCAAAGTTTGCGTGTGGAAGGTATTATTATAGGCTGTTTCCTTATAAATAAGGCGTTCGGCCCCTGACGGTATACACAATCTTCGGTAATGTAGAAGCGAAGCAGTGGACAACGTTTAACTGAAGAAGGGTCACTCCAAAATCCTCCATCACACGTACCCCCACCCCCAAACATAGATGGGTCACTAAAGCATGGGCAAAGTCGTAGGCCCCACATATTGACATGTACCCACGGCGAAAACAATGATTCATCCAAACGACTTATCTACTGATTTTACAGACAAACAAAACTAAGACAATTAATCAAACGTTGTCATATAGCGCTATTCCCAAACAAATAGCAGTCTCAGGCCGCTTTAGAAATTGTATTAGACATCAAAATTCAACGTTTCACACAATAAAACAATTTTGTTGTTGTTGTTTTCACGGCCTATTATTCCAAGTCACACGGGTATTTTGGTTTTGCAATGATGTTTAGCCATAGTTCGTTATACGCGTAGGTGTGCGAGAATATGTAAGCGCAGTGCTTTAAAGATGTCCATGTTATATAGTGCTATATGTTTTATGTAAAATCAATGTCTTGTTTGTATTATTGTTATGTACCACCCCTGAATTTCTCTATGAGATAATAAAGTATTCTTATTCTTATTCTTATTCTTAAACCTCTTACGTTAAATGGTGCATTGCGTTTGACTACATTGGAGTACATCAAAATATGTTACTGTTGCCGCGGCTTTCAATTTGTTTACTCTAGTCCAGAATTATTTTCACTCCATATCTTTGACGGCCTGATTTTGCATTAGTCACACCCCTTCCTTTGAGGCCAGGTCGGTTCACCGTCTCAGATCTTGCCAGGCTTGTAAACGTAGAAACATACCAAAAACTGCCGTCCTGACTGCTTCTGTTCTGGTGAGGAGTTGGCAGTTTTTGTGACGAATTAAACTCCTAAAAGCTATAGCAAAAAACTGAATTATTTTTTTATTAAGAAATCTCACAGAGCACATGCACAGAGCACACCTAGGCTGTTGAATGTTGGTATGATTCCAAGTGGAGGGGTAGTCTTTTTACACATAAAAACCTGTCCAGATCAAGGCAGTGAGGCGGCCGGTTTCAAGGTAAGGAGTGGGCTTTTAACCCATTCTTACCTCCCATAGGTCAATGCAGCATAGTGTGCTTTTAACCCATTCTTACCTCTCATAGGTCAATGCAGCATAGTGTGCTTTTAACCCATTCTTACCTCCCATAGGTCAATGCAGCAAAGCCCTTGTCGTAGGCCCCACATTTTGCGGCACACAGATCTGGTGTGGTGGTGGAAGGGTCAAAATCACCAGGGTTGACGTCATAGTGGCGAATCTTTTGATCTTCAGCGAAACATCCTTTGTATGTGGCTGAAACAAAGTGAACATGAAAATATCAATCAATCAATCAATATGAGGCTTATATCGCCCGTATTCCGTGGGTACAGTTCTAAGCGCAGGGATTTTGTTAATTTATTTTTTTATTTTTTTATGCAATTTATATCGCGCACATATTCAAGGCGCAGGGATTTATTTATGCCGTGTGAGATGGATTTTTTTTTACACAATACATCACGCATTCACATCGGCCAGCAGATCGCAGCCATTTCGGCGCATATCCTACTTTTCACGGCCTATTATTCCAAGTCACACGGGTATTTTGGTGGACATTTTTATCTATGCCTATACAATTTTGCCAGGAAAGACCCTTTTGTCAATCGTGGGATCTTTAACGTGCACACCCCAATCTAGTGTACACGAAGGGACCTCGGTTTTTCGTCTCATCCGAAAGACTAGCACTTGAACCCACCACCTAGGTTAGGAAAGGGGGGAGAAAATTGCTAACGCCCTGACCCAGGGTCGAACTCGCAACCTCTCGCTTCCGAGCGCAAGTGCGTTACCACTCGGCCACCCAGTCCACATGAAATAGAAATGTGTTTGTGAATAACAGTAAGGGGGTCCTGATTTGGCCTATATGGTCCGCTGGACCCAAAAAGCAACAACAACTAACTAACTAATGGCAGTAAGAACGATATCACAAAGAATTGTCAATAAGGATAAAACTGTCGGTCAGTTTTTATTTCCTAAATTGAATTTGTTCTAAATGTTGTCGTGGGAATAGCAAGTGTGTTTCTTTATGTACATTTGTTGCGGGTTGAATTGTTTGCGTGTGCTTATAGGTTTTGTCTGCGTTCTGCTTTGGGTTTTTTGTTTTCGATTTTGATTCGGTTTAATTTTGTTTTGTTTGATTTTGCTTTCCTTGCCTTGGCTAGGTGGAATTGAGGGGGGTTTGTGGTTTGTCTTGGGTCTTGTTCCGGACCAACAGTATAGTCAGTAACAACATGGCATGGATATTGACCCATGCAGACAAACAGATAGAATATGAGACGAATAGGCTAGATAGACTGAAAGAAAGACAGATCACAGGCAGAGTCAGACACAGACAAACAGACAGACAGTCAGACAAAAAGACAGACACACAGACATACACGCAGACACACACACACACCATAACCCACACCATCGCACAAACACACATACACACACACAAACACACACACACACACTCACACACACTCACACACATTCACACACAAACACACACACACACACACACACACACACACACACACGCACACACACACACACACACACACACACACACACACACACACACACACACACACACACACACGTACACATATACAGACAAACAGACCTAGCCAGAAAAATGGAGGCACAGGGTGACAGGGTTTGGACCAACAAAACAAAGAGAGAAAAATCGACTGCCTTAGCTGCATCAACAATAGAGCCTCAAAGGTAGTTTCGTGTTGATTGTCAGGAAAACGCATTTTCTGTGCCAGGGTGGCTTATACGTCAAACACCATTGTGTGCGGAACAATGGAGCTAAAAGAGGAGGAGAGTAGCTGAAAGAAGCAGATCGATATCGGGTACAATGAAGGTGGGACCTGAGAATTAAAGGTGCCTAAGAGAATGCTAGTTAGTAGCTAGGTTGAGAAAGAAAGATAATGCGATTGTCATTGGGACTGTGCAAAAGATTATTTTTCTAACTCTGCGAATCATCGATGAGGGTGATTAGAGATCTTAGCCACTGAAGGTTTCCAGTTGTCACAAGTTCGCTGAACTGAGAGAGAAAGACTGGTTGTCATCGATATCTAAACTATAACTTTTTTTTTTTTACTCTGGAAGTCACTGTTGAGAGAAATTGGTAGGTGTTTTTTTCGTGACAGCTAGTTATCTTTGCCATCCTGTCGTCACCGTTTGCTTCTCTGGCATACAGATTACTCAAATATAAAAAAGACGGCATTTATACTGAGATCATTATTTTTTTTATCGATTTTGTTCTCTCTGTCGTCTCCTGACACAATTTTTGGTCCCCTAATAATCGAACCATATATAACAATAGTTTCCAGTGTAAGATTTCAAAAGCGTTGCATCACTACATATTGATTTTAAGCCCCTAGAAATCCATTCACATCATATATATATATATGTGTGTTCAAAACAATTGTCAACTGTTCTTATGCGCACGTTAACTAGGTAAATTTCGTTATCTCAAAACAAATAAGAGTTACTTTTTTAACACACAAAGTAACCAACAAATATTGCAGTAAGTCAATAAAAAATTATTCTTGTTAATCTATATATATATTCCTTGCAGTTACGATTTCGTCTTTTTTCAAGTTTCAACTTATTGTTTAGAAACCTATTCTTTTAGCTTTTTGTTTCACAACAAAATAAAACGCATTATATAATGAATAAAATATTTGTCTGAAACAATAAGCGAGCAAATTCGATTCAAATGGCAAGAAAGAAAAGCGTTCTTTTCTCAGAGTATTGTCTGGCTTTGGATGACAATCTGATATGACGTTGTCTCCCCTGAGGGCAAAACGGGCTCTTTTTCATGGCATGAAATAACAAAAGTCCGTCACATCCGTTACTGCCGTCCAGGAAGAACATTGGATTGATTACCGCTACATGCCTCAATCACACATGGAGCTGGCACCGGATTTACCTCTGCAGAGGCGTTTGTGAGGGCTTACTGTGTGTGTGTGTGTGTGTGTAAATACGAATACGAATACGAATACGAATACGAATTTACTTTATTGTCATGAAACGTAGTGTTTATAAGATACGGGAAGATAAATAACAAAATAACAAAATGTGTGTGTGTGTGTGTGTGTGTGTGTGTGTGTGTGTTAGTGTACGTGTGTGTGTGTGTGTGTGTGTGTGTGTGTGTGTGTGTGTGTGTGCGCCTTGGGCGGGAAGGGGGGTGTAATCGACTATTTGTGGCATAAGGCATCGATTTGAAACTTGAACGCTTTGGATCTTTCAGCTTGCTTTGCAACGTATCTTTCGTTTGTGTATCATGAATCGAGAAAACCTGCCACAACACTGAAAATGTGATTGCCTTCCCTTACTGAACCTCGTCGCATAATCGCGCAATCCGACGAGAAAAAGTATAAGTCATCTAATGAGCAATCAATAGAAATGAGAAATGACAGTGAACCTGTCAGGGGTGTACCTTAAATTATTTTGCTACCGGCCAGGGGGGCCGGTAAGTCAAAAATTCCAACCCAAATCCCAACCGGCCCCCAACCAGCCGGGATTTCTTACAACCGCCCCAGTGGCTCGTCGCGTGCTAACCACATACACAAAAGACGTACATTCATACTTATTATGCATAAATGTGGATTTGCACTACTAATAACTACCACAAACACCAGGGGCGGATCAGTTCATTTTATGGGGGGGGGTTTCCAAAAGTATATTGTGAAGATATGGGTGTGAAGGCGCGAAGCGCCGAGCCGACGGCGCGAAGCGCCTAGCTTGCTAGGGGGGTCCGGGGGCATGCCCCCCCGTAACATTTTGAAAAAAAGGATGCAAAATGGTGCAATCTGGTGCATTCTGAGGATGATCATTACCAGTTTCAGGCAGGAGATTTTGTCACTGATTAATACCCCAAAAATTGAAACTCAATGTAAAATAAATAAATGCATACCTCATTCAACATAAAATATTTTAATTTTTTGGCTGGGGGGGGTTCCGGAAACCCCAGAAACCCCCCCCCCCCTCGTCCGCCCCTGAACACACACAAAACTTAATGACTAAAATGCTATATTTTAATACAATGATAAATAACCTTGTTTTAAAAAAGAATTTAAAATAAAAGCCGCCACAAAGAAGCAAGAAATCAAAACAACATTCACACCCTGTCACACAATCACACACTAAACCTCACTAAAAGTTACCCCCTTTATGTACCCCCTACCACACAATTTACAAAGTAATTTACTATGGAACTTTACTTACCACATAAACACACACTTTAAACAAAAGAGTAAATCAGCAATTTTTTTTAAATTTAAATTATGTTTTTTGTTGTGTAAAACCAAGTATAAAAAGCTGACTACAAATTTTTTTCTAAGTTGCTTTCTTGTTTTGTTTCTTTTTCTTTATGTGTGTGTTATTAATATTACTGTTAGATCAAGCAGAAGTATAAAAGTTGCATACCAGCCAAATTTGCCACAGCTTAAGTCATAAATAATCAAAAGCATTATATTTCATTTCTATTTCCTAATGAAAACAAACAGATGTTCAGATTTCCTGATTCTAGAATTGTTTACAGGTGATCTTTATGCTTTTGATTCAGAAGAGTTGCAGAGTTGCACCCCTTATCCTATTGTTGAAGGTCTGTCTTTTCTTCTTTATCACATATACTGGATCGTTTTTTTTTGTTACTTCCTTAGTTGAAGGGAAATAATTGACAGCAGTTGTGCTGTCACTACTTGTACTAAGTTGGTCAGCAAAGCTGGTGTTAACATAATTTAGAAAACGGTCTTAACGAGTATCCCTGCAGTCAAATTAACGACCTATACATTTCCCAGAAACTGGATCAGTGTTACATAGCAGGCATATCAAAGGAGAAATACAGAGGGGGAATATGTTTGCTCTGGATGGGCGGTCAGATCAAAGGCAGATGCATTGTAAAAGCTGGTTGGCCTTGAGACCTGGGTCAATGACCGGTACTTGCAATCTGAACACAGCTACCTGTCCAGACACTGACCTTCTTACCCGGGGTCAATGACCGAGTTTTTATCTGAGAGGAAACTGTTTTACAACATGTGAAAGTCACTGAAGGATTGGTCAGCGCAGGATAAGATAAGAGAGGGGGTGAAGTGAATAGCGCAAAGAGGGGGGAGGGAGGGGGGGTAGCTATTTTGACTGCTGATGCAATCGCCAGCGGCTCGTGGCACTGGAGGGATGATGACACGGTCAAGTGAGGCGGACGGGGGGGGGGGGGGGGGGGGGTAGCTGTCTAGCCAATGTGTCTGGCCTTGATTGGTGGTAGTCCTGAGTCCTCAAAGTGGGGGAGAGGGGGATGAGTGGGCAGTAGAGAAGTGACAGATTTTGAGATCGCCCGCGAGAGATATTTGTTCGCCGGCCGTTCCGATTAACTACGTTGCCTAACGACTTTGTGCTTCAGCGAAATTTGAACCCGCCCGGCGGGCGATTTAAGAGGAATTTCGAACCCGCCCGACGCGATATGAACCCGCCGGGGGTGATCGGGCGACCGCCAATATTCAGCCCTGCCCTGTGGTATAACTTCTGAAAGACCTGTTCGCTGGTCGAAACAGTATGACCGATACCCAATGGGATGATAACGATGTTAATTCTCCGAATCCATGCCAGACTGAGAAGCATACATCACACGCATCTCACGTGCATGTTCAGGCCACAATCAATCACCATTATAAATGTATCTCCCAGGGGTTAATGTTTGTGGGAATTGTCCGCCAAGAAATGAATTCCTTACTCAAACACGAGGCCGTGTTGAGAATTCAAATCAACACACGCCACCCCGGCGTGGAACAATTTCCGCCTGGCACCATGATTGAAATACGATGCAGTAGGACCAACTGCAACACCTTACGCTCAAAAAGGACAGGGTGTAATCACACCCTTGGTGATTCAAATGTTCGTTGTGGGGGCGATTCTGATGTGTTTTTTCTCCTTGGTGTAACGCAAGAGAATTGGATGCTAATGTAAGTCAACTGCGCTACAGGGAAATAGCCTTTCCAGAAGAAACAAAATTAAACCAACGAGGTTGGAGGTACATAATTATGACTTCTCGCGTATTTCCTCATGAATTTATCACCAAAGGTCCGTCCAGTTGTTGTTGTTTGTTTAGTTTTTTCCACGACATAAAAGTATCTTTCAGCTTAAAACATGGGATGTAAACATCAACTTCTGCTTCCTGTGCAGAGTGGACATTTTTCTTGTTGAATTAATAACATCATTAACACTTTTGTCAAGTTGCTAATTAAGTTCAGCGACAAAAGATTCCTTCTCTACACTGAATGCACCAAGACTGTGAATTGTTTGTAGCAGTCAAAGTGAAAGGTTGCTCTTATTTAAAGGCACAGTGCAGCTCACAGCCTTCGTTTTGCGTTTTTGTTGCAGCTGAGTGCATTTACAGTTCAAAAATCCTCCTATGGTAGTAAAACAAACCCAAAACTACCCAACGACGACATCTGTGAAGCTCGACAGTTTCTTGTTCACGCGAGTGCATAAATTAACCTAGTTATTACGTGGTGTTTGGTCGGAGTTCGATTCAACTGAGTGATTCCGGCCTCCATTTTGTTTTACACAAACTCATGATGACGTCTGACATAGTTTGCTAGTGACGTGTCTTTTCAGTTGTGCATGATGTGCATGTGGTGATCTACCTGATCTAAATTTAGATCCAAAAATAGGCCAAGACCAGCCGGGTCCGAGTACGAAATTAATTCGTAAAAAAATCGCAGTTCTTGACTCTTTGGGTGCAAGTCAATGAAACTTGGTAGTTCTTCTAACGGATAGCTGCCTGAGGTATGACTAAAAGCCCCAGGGGCTCCGTGCACCTGGATTTGACAAGTTCAGTATCTTTAACTGAAAGATCTCTGGCGGTAAACGCAAAATTGTATGTACGTGTACCAGGGTATGACAGTATCTGTAAAAGACATCGATGGATTAGCGTGTCTCTAACTCTTTATGCAAGCGTATACATATGCATAAAACACTGACACGCGCTGAATGAGTTCAGTCATGCGTGGTCGAACGAAATCCTGTGAGTCGCAGTCATGCGTTCAGGAACCTATCAGAGATCACTTGATAACCAGTTGTGTCCATTAATCGATTTCATTAGCGTATTGTAGCCAACGACGGAAGTTTCAGTTCCAAACCAAATGTGAAAAGCATGACAATGACAGAGAGAAGAAAATCAATGGTCTGTCGATTCATGACGCAATGGTCATAGAATATAAGTATGAAACGTTTTCCATATGTTTGTAGTGCACACAGATGCTCTCAGTATTGTTGCCACTTATTGCAGTGAAGAATGCGATCGAAAACAAGTCAATGTTATGCCGACTTTTAAAAATTCCGAGAGCCCTTCACAGAAACAGTTTGGTCATATCGGTTAGATTTACTCCGTAATTTCCCGTCAGTACATGTACGTAAGAACATTTTCTGAAAGCAGCACCAACGGTACCAAAGTAAAGGCTTTTGCATGAATATGAACCTCCTGGTTTAAGGACCTACTAAAGTTCCACTGTGGGTCCAAGGACACCCCCTCCCCACACTACATTAAAGCTCGGGGTCCCGGTACCCTCTATAAGGATCGTTTGTGGGGAGCCCTGTCACGACCATGGCGAAGTAATACTATTTCAATGCATAAGCAGTTGCTCCATTGAAACTTCGCTATTTTCTTCTACTGTGAGTACAGGAACTTCTTTGGTTACGGAAAGTTGATGCGGGTTAATAATAATAATAATAATAATAATAAATGAGCATTTATATAGCGCGACATCATAACTTTACAATTATGCTCTTTGCGCTTGACACACTTAAACTTCAATGGGTTAGCCCTGTTGCCGAACAAACTCTTCATGCTAATACAATTTATAATCTTCAAAATGTATAAGTTTCACATAACGTTAGTGAAATTCATGATGTAATCAATCAAATATATTTACTGCGTCCCGGGACCCACTATCTTCATTCGTAGTGCGCCGATGGACCCCCTCCATGAATTTCTGGTACTCGTCGTCCCTCCCCCCCCCCCCCCCCCCCTCCCCCCCCCCCCCCCTCCCTCACCCCCCCCCCCCCCCCACCCCCACCCAGGGAGGTGGGGCACTGCTAGTGCGTACAAGATGCAGGGACACGCAGTTTGAGGATTTCTGTATAGTTGAGATTTGATTGAAAATATTGTTTTTAAATGCTAGCTAAGAAACCTGTTTCAAAAACACATTGTTGTGTGTGTGCCTGCGGTTGCAGGTTTTGGATGATTACTTTGCAGTAAGATAATCGATAAGGAAAGAGCCAAAATCGATCTTAAAAATTAGTCATAATTGGTTCTGCTGAAACGACCATGCGGTGACCTTGTCTTCATGTAAAGTTAATTTCAAAACCCAAAACACCTCTAACACGAGGAATCGATGACGTCTCGTGTCGTAAAATGGTATTTCTTAATCTGTCAAAACACTGTTCCGCTCCCATTTTCTGTTTGCATGCTTAGTATTGATTTCCCAACATAACAAGGCAACAGAACCGGCACATGGTTTCATGCAACGCAGGTAACATGAACACAGGTTTGGTACATTCCCTTTGACGCGTGTGATCGACAAACTTTTAATTTCAAGTGTCAGTAGTACTTCGGATGTTTTTGTGTTTTTCATTGTTTACCAAAGTCACCCAAAATTTGGTACTAAAACTATGGCAGATGTTATCGAACAAGTGTCTTAGCTACAGTGATGAACATTTGATAGAGAATAGATAACATGTTTAACATTATGCCACCAATCATTCAGTGAGGGATGTTTAATCGACTCAAGGAAAAAGGACTAATACGAGCACGTCGTCGCAACAAAATATTCTACCTTTCTAAACTTTTTTTCCATCTTCGGCTGAAGAGGTTGAGCTACAATATTTTGCACACACATACAGTCTAGCGGCCATGGCTATGGTATGAACTACAATCATGACCTTAGACCATAAAGTAAAGGTCAATCTAGCTCTTTATTTGATATATGGAACCATCGCGGCTTTGGGTTAGTGTTTCCGAGGACAACGATTGTAAACATTCACTGTCAAAGACCCAATCAATGTTGATAATGTTTGCGCTGATTGGTTTTTACTTTGACAATCCACGTTTCACCCGAAGCTCAAACCCATTCACTATTTGAATTCTTCACATCTGAACTATTATTTTGCTACCCAGCTTGTTATGAAAGAAAACTCGTGAAAATGATGACAAAACTGCTTAGTTTAAATAACAATTCGTGCTCGTTGCTGCATATTTAAAAATACTTTCTATGAGCCCTTTACGCGGTAAATTAATAATATTCGATGAATTTGGGCGGAGTTCGGCAACGGCAAAAATAATTATGAGTGTAGATAAGTAATTTATAGATATTTCTTTCATCACGTTTCTCTTAAAAAATTTGCGGCGTACACAATTGTTACACTCAAAATAAATCTTCAACCATGTCAAGACTTTTCCCGAAAAAAATTAAACAATATCAAACCCACAAACCCCAAAACAGGTTAAAATAGTTCATAGTTCAGCTTAATTCCGTATGCGTATTGCGCACGTTTGTGTAAATTATTGATTCTCAGACAGAGACGTCTTAATTGGACGATATAACATTTCACGATTTTGTTTTGCGTTTCTTTTATTCCGTGCTTTATTTATTTGTGTCCACCATCACCATACAGAACGACAAAAGCAGCCGGGCAGAGATGAAGAGGCGTAAGGAAATACGACAGGTTTAAGTAGCGTGAACCAATTCCAATCGATAATGTTTGTCGATACGCAAGATAAGGCAAACTGTTTTCAATAATCCTCAAACACACAGGGGGTCGGCTGTGTAGAATCAATGATTTGTTTTCTTCTTCCAGCGACTGGTAGCATGCAGAAAACCGGTTTTGAAATAAATGCAGGGATATGAAATATGTGTGTTTCTCGCTGTTAGCCTTTATTTCTCTATTGTATTTTTGGTTTATTGACGAATTTTATTTCAGTGGCATATACCTGGCAGACCCGCTCGATTACGATTCACTGGAGAGAAAAAAAGTTTACACATTTGCAAAATAACACAGGTGTCCCTCAGACAACTCAGTTGTTTTGGGCAAAATGGATGTAAAACGCAGGTCCTATTTATGAACCAAACAGAGTTAAATGAGCGTTTGTAAATATTGCAAATAATTACAGGTCCACTATACGTAACGCAGACAAATGGAGTTTGAACATGTGAAAATGAGTACAGAACCCACATCAATAGATTAATAAGCTACTCAGTTACTTTGTACGTTGGATAGTTGTTTTCGGTTTACGGTGATCACGTGAAAATCGCGTTCGTGTCGTGTGCACCGTATCATAATTATTGGCTCGCATTGATTGCATAACTGACATCAGTGTCAATCTGCGAGATTATGTCAGGAAGCAGATAGGCTGTTGATATTTAGAAAGTGTATTAGTGAAAGGTTACTCTTACCTGCTCTATGAAGCAATCTCCACAGAACATTGACTGTTAACAAGATGGTTCAGACGGGAAGAAAGGTATCTTTAAAAGGTTCGATTAGTGCGATGCCCGAGGAAAAAAAAACACGTCCACCACAACATTTTAAAATGATTTGTGAGAGTGTACTTTTGACCGTCTGTATTTTAACAAAGATACAAGAAGATAAGAAAAGAGAAGAGAAAAGAATTAATCCGCCCCAGTAAAAATTAAAGGTAATTGGTACCCCTCCCCCCCCCCCCCATAAAAAAATTAAAAAAGATAAATAAATAAATAAACAAAAAAATAGAACAAGAGAAAAAAGGGAGCTTTTTGTTTTGGGGTTGTTTTCGCGCCATACACAATCTCAAGAGATATAATTATATATATATGCTTTTGGCAAATTCATATTGCAACATTATTGCACAAACCGGGACACTTTCAGCTCCACTGTTTACTGCACACACAGAGTGTCAACACACGTGAAAGGGGGGCCATGTCGAGGATTGCGGTGTGTGTGCCTTTCTTAGTGTTGCATCGACAACTTGTTCCCACGTTCCCACCCGGAGTCATCGAAATCAATGAAACCACAAAAAGCGCACAAAGCCTTGTGACAACAATTTCAGAAAATGCCATGGCTGCGGCTCTTGACTTTATTTTTTCCCTATTTCTCGAGACCGGATTTTACCAGCGAACATTGTGCATTCCCTTATGACTGCTTGGTTAAAGATACATGATAGTGTTCAAAGATGGTGATGTTATTAGTTATCGCGCTAGTTTTTTTGTTAACCGGTATTACCTGAAGACACATGATTGTTTTTAAAGATGATGATGTTATCATTGATCGCGATTAATTAGTAACCGCGCTAGGTGTCCTGTTAACCGGTACATGTATTAACTAAAGAGACATAATCGTGATCGCGCTAAGAGTCTTGTTAACCGATATAACATATTAAAGAGACATGCTCGTGTTTTAAGATGTTGACTGTATCAGTGATTGCACCAGGTGTCTTGTTAACCGGTATTACCTAAAAAAAAAAAGGTAATTTATCATTGATCGCGCTAGGTGTCTTGTCCACCGGTACATGTATTATTTAAAGAGACATGATCATGATCGCGCTAGGTGTCGTTATAACTGGTATTACCTAAAGAGGCATGGCCGTTTTTAAAGATGGTAATTGTATTAGTGAACGCGCTAGCTAGATATCTTGTGAACCGGTACATGTATTACTTAAAGAGACATGATCGCAATCGCGCTAGGTGTCTTTTTAACTGGTATTATCTAAAGATATATTATCGTGTTTAAAGATGTTGATTTTATCAGTGACCGCGCTAGCTACATGTAGCTGTCTTGTTAACCGGTGGATATATTACTTAAAGAGACATGATCGTGATCGCACTAGGTGTCTTGTTAACCGGTATTGCCCAAAGAGACATCATCGTGTTTACAGATATAGATGTTATCAGTGACCGCGCTAGGTTTCTTGTTAACCGGTACATGCATTACCTAGAGAGACATGATCGTGATCGCGCTAGTTGTCTTCGTAACCGGCATTGCCCAAAGAGACATCATCGTGCTTAAAGATATTGATTTTATAAATGAGCGCGCTAGCTGTTTTGTTAACCGGTATTTCCCAAAGAGACATCATCGTGCTTAAAGATATTGATTTTATAAATGAGCGCGCTAGCTGTTTTGTTAACCGGTATTGCCCAAAGAGACATCATCGTGTTTAAAGATATTGATTTTATAAATGAGCGCGCTAGGTGTCTCGTTAACCGGTATATACATGTATTTCTTAAAGAAACATGATCGTGATTGCGAAGGTATCTTGTTAACCGATATTACCGTACTTGATAGTCAAGAAGAATGCAAAATACAAAATGTAAGAGTAAATTGGTCACGGCAACCAGACAAACTAATGAGTCAAAGCTTCAGTATCATACGTATAATTGTCAAACGAAATCCAAATCGGTAGTACTAAGCGGTTGCTGATGTTCCTACATTTCCGCATATAAACCGGTTTAGGGAAACGTTGCTTCATTCTATGAAGGAATCTAGTGCAAGTAATTCGTCTAATCATTGGGATCCTTGTTCTGTTGTTGCTGTTGTTGGTGTTCTTTTTCTTATCGGACACTATAATTGTTATTTGTGAAAGCAATTCACAACAAACTTCTACATACATCTACCAGGCTGTTGATTATTGGTATACACTACATTGGGGTGTGCACGTTAAAGATCCCACGATTGACAAAAGGGTCTTTCCTGGCAAAATTGTATAGGCATAGATAAAAAATGTCCACCAAAATACCCGTGTGACTTGGAATAATAGGCCGTGAAAAGTAGGATATGCGTCGAAATGGCTGCGATCTGCTGGCCGATGTGAATGCGTGATGTATTGTGTAAAAAAAAAAAATCCATCTCACACGGCATAAATAAATCCCTGCGCCTTGAATATGTGCGCGATATAAATTGCATAAAATAAAAATAAAATAACAAATAAATCCCTGCGCTTAGAACTGTACCCACGGAATACGCGCGATATAAGCCTCATATTGATTGATTGATTGATATATAGCCAAGTAGAGGGATGGTCCTATCACACGTAAAACCCTGGCAAGATCTGAGATGGTGAGCCGAACCGTCACCACGGGTATGATTGTTCCTTTAAATGTTAAAGCCACAACAGATATCGAGAGAATAAAATCTCTTTGTTAGTGGATTTGTTTTCGTGGTCACATTGTTTTGAGTTTTAAAGCATTGTTCGTATTTAGAGACACCGCAAATACAGGCTTACAAAGTAAGTCGACACCAAACTGATCACACCGATTTGTGCAACACAAAGCGCGAACAAAAAGTCATTTGAAACAGCTCGCCGCTCTCAAGTGACGAAAGCAGAGTATGTTAATTCAGGTGCAGCGGTTCGAACGCATTACATGCTGTCAGCTTTTATGTGTGGATGAAATCTGATGCAACTAACACACATTGCAGTAAACGGCTAATTGACTTTACCCGTCACATAAAAGCGTTGTCGTGTTTCTGATGATTATTTTTTAGGGCAACATAGTGACGTACCCGCGAACATATTTCAGCGAAGTGTAAATTGGATTTCAAGTGTTCGTATTCGCCTTGGAACACGAGAACACCACAAACTGCATTTGAAATAACAGACAACTTTTACCTGTATGCTATTAGAACATTCTCTTACCTATGCTGTGAGATATAATCGATTGAATCATAATCGCCAATATGATTGATTATATTGATACAACTACAGTATTTTTGGTTTTGGATTAATTTGTGAGCGTGTGTGTAAACATTGTAAATTAGATATGTTCGTTTTCCACTAGGCCCTTCCATAACACATAACATTACAAAAGACAAACAGAAACAAGCCATTGGATCTCTCTCTCTCTCTCTCTCTCTCTCTCTCTCTCTCTCTCTCTCTCTCTCTCTCTCTCTCTCTCTCTCTCTCTCTCTCTCTCTCTCTCTCTCTCTCTCTCTCTCTCTCTCTCTCTCTCTCTCTCTCTCTCTCTCTCTCTCTCTCTCTCTCTCTCTCTCTCTCTTGTAGAGGTAAAAATACTTACCGCCACATTCTGTCGCTCGAAATGTTTGTATCTGAGAAAAAAAAGAACAACATTTAAAGCATCAAATAGTACATTTTCGACTGACAGAAAAAGCTAGAATAGATGGCGTTGGTAGTGGTGACGGAGACAGAAAGAGAGAGAGAAATATAGAGACATATAAAGAAAGATAGAAAAAGAGAGAGAGAGAGGGGGGAGAGAGAGAGAAAGAGAGAGAGAGAGAGAGAGAGAGAGAGAGAGAGGGGGGAGAGAGAGAGAAAGAGAGAGAGAGAGAGAGAGAGAGAGAGAGAGAGCAAGACGGGAGGACTAACAAAGAGACAGATAGGAATAGAAACAGAGACACAGGTAAGCTATATAAGTTGTATACTTCTGGTAGCTGGTATGTCGTTACAGTCAAACAACAATAGTTTATGAGTTCTCACGTTACAGTACAAAGCCGTGAAACCTATTTTCTTTTCCAAACTTTGCCTCTGAAATCTGAGTGCGGTTCATAATGAAGCTGTCCGGTGAAGTTCGTGCAGGAAGGTAGGTGAAACCCGTTATGCTAAGATTACACAACACTAACATGGACATATTCAATGGCTGATATTGTGGACAAAAATAAAGTATCCGTTTCGGTAACATTTCTGTCGCGTGTTCGGTAACATTTCTGTCGCTTGTTTTGGCCCGCAATCATTTTATTGCGTAATTGTAGAAGAGAAAAATGGCGACAATATATAAACAAACAGACACACAGACAGACACACGCAAGATGCCGGCGAGGTAATGATAATGTAATCTTGCATGCGAGATGCATCGACGATTTTGATTTAAGTTCATTCTTTTTACCATAAGTGTTTGTCTGTCTGTCTACTAACAGACCTATGGGTCGACGTACTGTAAATGTAACGTTTTTGTCTTGTCAATTGTTAAACGTTCTATAACCTACAATTCTTGTTTTTGAATAAGGAAAGGCACAACTTGGCAACAGTTACATTCGATGAAAAATCAAATTAATTATTTATCCAGAACAGGTTATTTTGTTTGGCTACCATGCGTATTTCTCGTATTACGCTATTCCTACTGATGCAGGTTTCGATCGCATGAGCTGTCAATTACAGGAGGTTTTTGGTGTCAATTGAAGGGTACATTAACAAAAAGCACTGCCTTTCAGCAATGACCGTGTGAATTTCTTTAACAAATTCAGGAAACAAAAAGGTAACGTTTTAGAGACGGAAAGAAAACAGAGAAAGTGTAAGGTTTGATATCATTTAAAAAACAACAATTGTATTTAGAATTATAAGCAAAAACTCTGCATAATTATAGACTGTTATATATAAGCTTACCAGAACTAGAGACATAATAAGTGTGTTAGTCGCCATCAATGCGTATCAGTGTGGGTGGGTTATTCCCAGTTTACTGGTAACGATTGCGTAAAAAAAACAACACGTTTACGGCTCAGAATCAGAAAAAAACCCAGACAAATGGCGGTATGAAAGCCATATCAAGTTTATACTCAGAATTATAAGCTGAAGTTCTGTACAATTATTGAATGTGAAAACAACACACAAAAACCGTACACAATCCAGTGGCACAAGAAGTATTTAGTTGGTTGCGGCCAAAAACGTATCAGTTTTGTGGGCTATTACCAGTTTACTCATAAAGAATGCGTAAGAAACTAAGATTTCACGATGCAGAGTCAGAAAGAAAACAAACAGAAAAAGACAGCTAGTATGAGATTCATTTCAAATTTCTCGTCAGTATTACAATAAAACAAAAACTCTAAATAAAGCCGTCAACAAACAGGGAAGATAGAAAACTTTGCGACTCAGAGATAAGAAGAAAACGAACGAAATATCTGGATGAAAGCCATTTCACATTGACAGTCATGATTCTGAGCACAAACTCTGAATAATAGTAGATTGTCAGAAAAATAAATAAAAACTTACCAGAACCAGGGACACAAGTAATAATTTGTTTGACGCCATCAGAGCGTATCAATGTGGTGGGCGCCTTGTCCCCGTCTGAAAGTTCCACTGCCTCCGCTCCCCGCAGACAAGTTGAGACCCTCGTCTCATTTGCATACTGCCGTTGATTGGCTGAGCCGAGACACGTGGCGGTGCTGTCACCATGGGAGTTGGGACTGGGACCAGCTGATGACGTCTCGTCCACGCTCTATCGACTCGGGACTCGAGTTTTGTTCATACTGTTTTGGACGTCTCCTCCCACCAAAGAAACAATGGACGCTGGCTTGTTTGTTGATGGTTTGTTATCCATATTGATGGAGCTAGACAAAATATCGCGCTTGATTTGTTGTGGCAGCTTTGAAGGCACGAATGCAGATCGGCAGTAGGTCAACTGAATAAGCATTCATACAAGGGGTCGGGATGATATTTACCATGCATCAACGCACACCCTTTTGTCAGCGAGAAATAACACGAACAATAATAGTGAAGAATAAAGGAAGAAACAAGAAATTCCTATGAGGTAGGAAAAACACCCCCGTCAAAGGGAAATAACCTTCTCAGTTGGTGGCAGTGACTGAGTGAGAATGGTTATTTCCCTTTGACCATGAAGATGTCCCTGTATAAGTCCTTGTATAATTTTAATCCACCAATAACTCCCTAACCGTGTGTTTGACTGGTCCCAATTTTTGTAAGGACCGTCTCAGGAATGTATAGAACCTGTTCACCAAGTTTGGTGACGATCGGTCCGTTCATTCTTGAGATCTATATGCGAACACAAACACACAAACACCCAAACAAACACACAAACACCCAAACAAACACATCGAGCGAAACCTATACACACCCCTATACCGGGGGTGTAAATATACTACTCAGAACAGGGTCAACACGCACGTAAAGAGCGCGCACGAATACATACAGAAACACACACTCCAACACACACACAATCATACACACACACACACACACGCACACACACACACACACACACACGCACGCGCACACTCACATACACACACAAACACACACACAAACACACACACACACACACACAAACACACACACCTTTTCTTAGCTTCATTGTCATGTTCGAGGGAATTGGTTACTTTTATTTCGCGTATCACCTTGGCGTCCAATTACAAATGCCTTCAACTAAAGTCGGCCTGATAATGTTGATGTTATTTCGCATTTGTAAATCAAATTCATCACTTATGTATTTGATGAATGTTCCTTTCTGTGTAGTTTGAATTGTGAGCAATAAAAGACCGTGGGGATATGGGGAATAAGTCTCTAAGAACATTTGTTGAAGTAACCCATTGTGTGAGACTTTGTTTCTGGCTTTCCCGCTTGTTTGTGTTAATGTCTTCTTCTGCGTAATACCACTGTCTTTATCTTTCTAATCGTAAGTCTCTAAAAAAAGTTCTTATCTGGCAATAAACTCTTTCAGTCACTTCATGGAATACACAAACCAATATTGGGTTTAAACAAAGACGTTACAAACTAGAAAAACCTGAACTATGCTAAAATATGTCATCTTTGTTTCGTCCTATTTTCCCACCTTTGACAAAAGTGTAGCTGTTGGGCACTTGCTAAATTCTGCTATGGATTCACGACATCCTAACCTGATTTTGTGTGACAGACGTATGTGTACGTGGCAAACACTGCATAATTTATGATAGGGTTTCAGCCACGCCGAAGAGTCAGGTCGGTTACATTGATGGTTTAAGCAATATAATTGAGGAATTTCAAATAAAAAACATCCGCATACATGTGATTAAATCAAAGAAGCACACCAAGCTATGCTTATAAGCGTGCTCGTGAAAACAGTACAAGATGGTCATTTGGCGGACGATTACAATGTACACAAATTAAATCAATGTCAAGAGAATAGTAGGATATATGTAAACGGGTTCAATCGTTCACATTTGTTTATTTAAATATAAGGTCACAAAGCACAAATTATTAGTAAATCTTTATAGATGCGTCTAAATAACGGTAAAGCGAGTATCCCTAGACTTCCAAAATCAAATTTGCCAAAAGACGTTATCCTAAACGATACCCTAAGTGAAAAAAAGCTTCAACAAACTTCGACGCCTTCACTACCGAAACTAGAACCTGCAACAAAGATGTTCCGATAATCAACGAATGAATGTCCAGGTAAGAATATCTGTTAAGCATTCAGCCCAACATTAGAACACCTAAATGGCGCCTTTGACGAATCAATCTTTTAAAACTGTTAGTATACACTATCAATATAATTTAACTATATCCAAATATGTGCTTTTCAAGTCATGCTCGCTCCCATGGGGTCGCCTTCACGCGGCGGGAGTGTTCTCACCAAGCTACCCCACCCCTTTACTTCTCTTCTTTAATCTTATTTCTGCCTTACCAGTCCTTTCACCTATATTTCCTTCCAAGAAAACTCTCCCTACTATTCCCTGCAGTTTTCCAATTCTTTTCTTGTTGTCTTATTTCTACCTGACTGGATCCATCACCTTTATTTCACTTACCAAAAGTCTTCTTTTCCACATCCTTATTTCTCTGCACCCCGCATGTCGTAAGAGGCGACTAACGGATTCTGTTCCTCCTTTTACCCTTGTTAAGTGGTTCTTGTATAGAATATAGTCAATGTTTGTAAAGATTTTAGTCAAGCAGTATGTAAGAAATGTTTAGTCCTTTGTACTGGAAACTTGCATTCTCCCAGTAAGGTCATATATTGTACTACGTTGCAAGCCCCTGGAGCAATTTTTTTATTAGTGCTTTTGTGAACAAGAAACACTTAACAAGTGGCTCTATCCCATCTCCCCCCTTTCCCCTATCCCATCTCCCCCCTTTCCCTCGTCGCGATATAACCTTCGTGGTTGAAAACGACGTTAAACACCAAATAAAGAAAGAAAGAAAGAAAGTCATGCTCAAAACCGAAATTTGAATCTGTAATATAAAACTGCCGACAAGGAACCCCTATTGAGGTCTAACGAATGACGTCTCACAACGTGCGCGGTCGTCCTTGGCGGTCAAGAAAGCCGCGGGCGCCGCCGCGATCATTGCGCAGACGACACTTCTAGACCGCCAATATTTTTTGTGCGCATCACGTGCTCCACATAAATCGGCCGGAAACGAAGCAATTGGGAAACCTGGATTCTGGTGGACAATAAAAACCTAAAAATCTGTGATGTCTGTCCACTTAAAAGTCCGCTGGGTCAAATTACAGTGAATGCAACGTTTTGTCTTGTCATGGATTACACGTTCCAATAACCTACCTTTTTTTTATTCTGAATTTTGAAGCGTTGGGAATCTTTTTTTTATTTTTTTCCATTGTCCTAGTTGCAAAACCAGTGTCTTAACCATTCAGCTCAGCACCAGAGGTCCCCTGTCGACTGGCTCAGGAGCGCGCACCGCATGCTAAGTTCAGAGCAGAAGGCACGTGCTATTTCGCTGACCGGCCAAACGGGTTTTGTCCCCATCCCAGCGCGACCGATACTGACTGTTATCCGCTCTGATCAGGGAAACCGGCACGGTGTTACTGTACTGCTTCTGATCTTTCTGTTGCTGCTGCTTCTTCTGTTTCTGAAGGCAGTGTCCTGGAATGATTTTTGCTGCCCGTGACCGAATTACAAAGCCACTGTCCTTTTTGTTGCTGCACTGTTTGTTCTTTTTTCTCTCCACATTTCTACTACAGTCTCACCTGTCAATAATGACCGCCCAAAAGACCCAACAAAAGTCGTCGGTATAGACAGGTTGTTGCTATGAAAAGGTGAATTATATAGAAATAAAACTCTCATCGGAAATCCCTTGGGGTGGTCATGATTAGCAGGTGATCGAATTCGAGAGGTGATCGCGACTGTACTTGCAACTCTTACTTTCAGTATTTATTCTGTTGTTCTGTAATTATTTTATTTGTTTTCTACTTTTATTTCGTTTCCTGTTTGTTTGAATCAAACTCTCCGTCCCGTCGTTGTTCTTTCTTTCTTTCTTTCTTTCGTTCTTTCTTTCATTCATTCTTTCTTTCTTCATTTTTTTTCGGGGGGGGGGGGGGGGTCTCGCTGTATCTGATACGAGGACTTGTTTTCGTCCTGCATTTTGAGCAGTCGCTCAAACAAAATACAAATATAAATAAATGTTTTCATTTTGTTTAAGCGTGTTTTATTCATTTTCTTTGATACACGTTTCAAACAATAACAACATTAAGAACGTTAAAAAGCAGACTGCTTATGGACACGTTCAAAAGTTTTCATTTCTCTCTTGATATGAATAACTGTGTGATAATTATTTTTTGGACAAATAATTTTAACATGGAATGCACCGTCTCTACCTTTGGCTAAAGATTTTTTAATGGATTTCGCAAGGAACTCAGGAAATGAAATGGAAAGTAAACACAACTTTGAAAGTTAATGCGACAGGCTTTCAAAGACAATGGTGATTCCAGCTAGGCGTTCCACCATTGCAATTGTTTTAGTTTCTTTGTCCAAGGGACTGCAACTATTCTATAAAGTCTATCATATATTCATGACGACGAGTTATATTCAGTATTACACATATTATTTTTACAAAGGTTTGGTTAAAATGTGTTTAAGTGGATTATGGTAGAAGAATTGCAACTTCTCTCTCTTTCTCTCTCTCTCTCTCTCTCTCTCTCTCTCTCTCTCTCTCTCTCTCTCTCTCTCTCTCTCTCTCTCTCTCTCTCTCTCTCTCTCTCTTTCTCTCTCTACCTGTTTTGACTTGTGTGTGTGTGTGTGTGTGTGTGTGTGTGTGTGTGTGTGTGTGTGTGTGTGTGTGTGTGTGTGTGTGTGTGTGTGTGTGGGTGGGTGGGTGGGTGGGGGTGGGGGTCCTAGTTTAATTTTGTTTTGTTTCATACACTATCATCACATTGCTAAGAAATTCAGTTCGCTTCCTCCTAGCTGAAACCTGGCAGTACAAGGAGTCGCGTTACCAAGGCGTGTTCGTGTTAAAAAGTAAACAGCCACTTCCATTTCTGGCAGAATGACCGAGATCTTTTACGTGCCACGGCGTTTATAAGGGAATAGGGCACGGATACCGTCTCTGAGTCATCATACAAGTTGACCCGTGTCCGTCCTGGTTTGGATTCGAACCTGTGACCCCAAAATCACAAGTCAAGTGCTCTACCAACTGAGCTACCAGATCCGATCCCTTATCGTTCGTGTAAAATCTAGGCGCTTGACGTAGGCTTTTCTGAAAATCCTTAGGCTCTCACATTATCGTACTGTCGTTTCACGATTGATTTGAATACGCTATTTTCTTCAAGAACCCCTCCTGATATGCGATACATCTCGACATTCTGCATGGAAGACTTTAATGTTCCGCGCATCCACCGCACAGTGGGGGCAAACTTTGGGAAGAATGCACCTTTGAAAGCAAGGATTTTCAACTGGAAACAGGAGTTTAAATAGGATAGACAGATCTCGAAAACTGCCAGCCGCCCACGGCCGACCGTTGAGTACTGGTACTCCAGCAGATGTTGCTTCTGTTGAAAAGTTGATGTGGAGAGTTGGTAAACGAATCACGGACATGAAGGTACACAAGTCTTTGGGAATTGCAACAGCATCTTCACATAATTATGATCTCGTGCAAGCATCTATAGGGGGTAACAACAAAAAAAGCGCTGCACACAGTGGGTGTATTAACAAATAATTGTGAGCTGTACGATAATATGAGAGTCTAATTATTTTCAGAACAGCCCACGTATATTAAGCACGTTCTTCGCTCCTGCACATCATCCATGTGTTTTTACGCATGAACGGTGTACAAAGAAAGACACAGTCATGGTTTTCTTTTGAAAGAAATGAGTTCAACCGTCAATTCTTCACGTGAACTCCTATGGGTTGTTCTCAAGAGCTGGGTAACATTTTGTGACATGCATAGTCAGTCCTTTACAATAGTATAACATACATTACATGACAACTAGAACGTAGTATCCTGACCTTTTCCAGTAGTACTCCAGTAAGATAATGATACGGACATGCAACAAAAAAACATAATATGTAATTTTGTCTTCTTTTGTTCATGATTTTTTGGTGTTCGAATCCATGTCACAACCTTTGGTTTCCCGCCTGTTACGAAGTTGACTTACTTTAAAATCCTTATAATTTATTTAACGTAGACAAACAAACTGTGCAACTGTTTCTGATTCTTTATCTGCAGGCCAAGCAGATACCTATGGAAACAGTATTTATCAAGGAAGTTAATAAGTATGGT
>NC_090246.1:25015253-25052753 GCF_037325665.1 Littorina saxatilis
TCAGTCTATGCCAATAATACTTTTTTTTAAGCTTAGTCGTCTAAGAATGCGCGCGTGGGAATTAACTTGCTCGACAAAATAATGCACAGATGCATTATCGAAAATGTGTCACCGCTAATAAACCATATTTATTCTATGGCAAACTGTTAACGGCTTTGAAAGACTGTGCATGTTTGTGTAGGCATGCATTGTATTTTGAAATATAGAGTGAAGAACTTCAAGAAGAATATAACACGAGACAACAAAAGCTGAAACACGTCGCTTTGGTATTGCTGATCCATCACACCCGCCCATCCTCTCCTGCGTTCTCTTTTTCTCTCATAATATTTTCTAAATCATCAGATATTTAATGTTTGGTTTAACATGTATCAATGATTCTTTGTTGTTGTTGTTGTTGTTGTTGTTGTTGTTAAATACCTTGCCCTGGCCACCACCTATTGAAGACGACCACATGCCCACAACGACCACCTTTAAGGATCCCCTACGAAATTGTCTTCTTTAATTCCCCTTTCCAAAACGACGACATGTCAATAACTACAATTTGTTGTCAGTCCCGCGGACGGTCGTTCTAGACAGGTTCGAATGTAGTTTAAATTGATCTTTGTATGGGATCATATATGATACTAAGTAATGATGAGGGAAATAGTGTTTAAAGGACCAGACCACGCCGTTTTAAAGGTTATTAGAACCACTAACCGATGACTGAAGGTTAGAGAAATGCACCTAAAGATTCCAAAAATGTAAAGAAATTCACCGATTCGTAGCTTTATCATTGTGATTTAATTAAAAACGTTCCGCCAAATTCGTCGGCTAAACGAGACTTCGAAATGGCCGCCAGTAGACGAGAACCGGTAGTGACGTCATTTCGTGTACAGCTTAGGCTCAAGTGGGCGTTTGCCTACATCGAGCATCAACAACACGCCGAAGGAATGCGCACGGCTGCTGATAGCTATGAAGTATAGAAAAAAGGTTCAGGCATCAGTTGTCACCTTTTTCCGATGGGCTTACAACTTCTGCAGCAAGACTGATTAACTGGAAACGGCCAACACGATGTGCTGTGTTTCGCGACACTTTCTTCCAATGTGAACGCAGTTAAGCCGGCAAGAAAACCTGGCACACACAAAACAGCTGTTGCCTGACGCAGTTCCAGTTCCGACAATTGTTGACCACTCACAGGAGGTCAGAAACCGGATACCAATGTCATCAGAACGATCTGCTTTCACTAAACGCAGACGAAAGGAAGTGAGTACATGTATACTGAATGTGTTCTGTAAGGGATAGGGGTTCAGTGTCACTAGGCGTTTTTGTCAGACTGACAGTATTTGTAGTGGAATGGCATCTGTTCCTAATTTTAAGCACATGTGTTAAGATTACAGATTAAAACATATATCTGTTACTACATGTCCGTCCCCATGCACCCACCTTAAAGTTCCCTCTCTCTCTCCCTCTTTTACACTCACCTGGGTAATCGATGAGTCTCAGGTTTAATCAGTGTCCGTCCATATACACATAAACATTCACACAAACACACACACGTTGTTATAGTTGTTATCTTTTAATTCAGTGTTGTATTAAATGGATAAAGAAATCGTTAATACAGCAAGCTTGCATGAATAATTTGCTGTTGTCCTTTTTTCAGATCAGGTTCTGTAATACAGTAATTATAATTAATACAAGTACAAATTCATGTTTGCAGTCATACTCATAGTGTGTGAGTGTGTGAGTGTGTGTGTGTGTGTGTGTGTGTGTGTGTGTGTGTGTGTGTGTGTGTGTGTGTGTGTGTGAAAAGCACTTTGATACTTAAAACATCTGTGTTATTTGATTTTATTTCAAAACTGCAGTCAGAATATTAAGCAGACCTATTCCAACAATACATTTTGATCAGCAGTAAATGTAATGTCAAATTATGAACAACAATCATGTGAGCAGATATATCTAACAGAAACAAATAGTCTAGCAAAATAATACAACCAAGTACATGTTCGGACATCATCATCCACATCAAAACATTGATTGTAGGAAGAGCACAACTCTGTGTTATTACCACTGCTTCAGTCAAACTGCCAGTTCAACTTTATCTCTGTGGGTTTTTTTTTCTCTCAGAGTAACATGGGAAAAAAACCTTTAAAAAACTTGCATGCTACAGAGCTGGATTGTTTCTAGTGATCATGCAGCATGATTTATCCGCATAGAAAACTACTGAAACACCTAAACAGAAATAACAATGTCTACAGAAAAAATCCACTGTTTGATTGCTGTCTGTAGTACTCCTCTTGCTAACAGTGGCATTAAAATAATTAAAACTAAGCTATGCTCTCTTGGGGAGGGGGGGGGGGGAGTGCTCTAAGTACTTTTTGTGTCTACATAGGCAAAACAAAACTATGCAATGTTTCAGATTTCCTGACCCACCCTATGTTTTTCCTCCTTATCCTGGACTATTTTGGACTCTTACAAAAACTTGTGTACTTCAAAAATGACAAATCTTAATTTTGCAGGCTTACAAGGAAATTGACTCTTCTCTTACAACCAGAATACACCATGATTTCAAGCAAATAAAAAACTACACCTGAGAAAAAAACCACTTTAATTCAAGAAGTTAGACCTCCTAACCCCAGCTTTTCAATTCAATTCAATACGTTGTTGATGTTGATTATGGAGCTTAACGTCCTCCCAGGTAACTAGGGACCTATATTGGGACATGATTTTTTATACAATGTTAAAAGTGTAGGGTGTAATGGGGGGGAGGGGGACTGGAGGGTGACGGGGTATAGTCGCTAATAAAGTTAAAGGTGCGTTTATTATCTAATATACCAGACATTTTGTTTTGGCTGGTGTACAGAATAACATCACATAAAATCGCACTCGCAAAACATACAAAACACATAAAATGTACACATCAGTACACACATAACCCAAACCACACATATCCATACCAGCACCATCACACACATATCCACATACATACTCTAGTTTGTACATTATAAAAATAAATACATTATGATTAATATCATTACTAGTCAACTTAAATTAAGGCTCAAAATAGGTCTTAAGATGGATGTTATTTAGTGTAATGAAGAGATTATTATAAAAACCAAAAAAAGCTATGAGAAAGAAAAGTATGAAAGAATTATGCCCATTCTCCAGTGAAAGTTCTGCTGATTGTGGTAACTTTTTTTTCTGTCTAAAACAGGCATCAGGTTAACTGAACGAGCTGTTTGAGGGGGTGGTGATCCTAACACTGGCCTATGGCAACACTGGCCTATGGCAGCTACAACAAAGCTCTGCATACACAGCAAGACTACAATGCAACAGTGCCCAGACTTTGACTGCTACAGCTAGACCAGTTGACAAAGCTCAAGTTGTCACCAAGCAGGACGCCCCAACTGGCGACCAACTATATAGACTGAGGCTGCCTATCTCCAAATCTGACAAAGCAAGAATTGTTACGCAAGCTCCACATTTCTGTTTGCAGTTTAAGCCGACCTTAAGTATGCAATGGTTATGCACATCCCCCCCCCACACACACACACACCCCGCAGTTGAGAGTTGTAATGTACCTTTTATTTATCTTACATACATTTGAAGCCTGTGTAGCTCTGTGACAGAAAGAGGTCTCTGATGGCAGTGACCAGACAGGCAGGAAGAACTTTCCTGTTCTTTCGGAAAGTCAGTGAGTGTGCAACTTGTCAGTATGTTCTGAACACATCAAAACATTTTCTTTAATTTAAGCTACATAATATCATGTGGATGCACTGATTGGGTGTAAATAATAACAGCAATTGGTACAGTCAATTCACTAAATGTGAAACAAAACCCTAATCATCAGACATTTTACAACAGCAAACTTCAACAGTCCTTTTACTTTCCTGAATGTCATTATTATTTATTAAAACATGCATCTAGAGCAACATACATATAAATCTTCTTTTATTAAAGTTCACCTGAAATTCAGGCTGCTTTCCCATGCAAAGTACAAATGCAAGTGTCCATAAACCAGGGTTTAATACATGTAGTATGTGAGTGAGTTCTGATGAAAAAGTGATTGTGTTGTAATATTGGTTATTACTGAGTGTTGATGTTACAATGATTACATTATAAAAACAACAACAACAGAACAATGTGAAGAGCAAACTTCTTCTGTGGGCATGCAAGTGAGTTAATCTTGTGTGTGTGTGAAACTATATTTGACTGAGTGTCACATTTAAATGACAACAGTTTTCTTGATAGCCTTTAAAAACAACAACAAATACATACATTTAAAAATCAAACAAATATAGGCACCTCAAAAAAAGTTGTATGTACACCTTCGTGGCTGGTGATGCATTCTTGCTCCCCTGCAAGTTTTCATTCTACAATGTACCTCAGGCTAGCTTCCTCTCTCTCTCAAATCTGCCCCTCCCACACAATACAACAGGTACAGTGGCCACTCTGACACCAGTCTCTGAAATAATCAAGAACAGTTAAAACTGCGATGAGCTGTTGTTCTTTTACTCGTGAATGCAATGCATGAACACTTAAACAATATCCCACTTATTCGCGAGTACGTTGACAAGGCGAGAGTGAAAAAATAGCACAGACTCGAAAGCAGACGATAAGTTCAGCACAGAGAGCGGGCGTGTTTACCTTTGATCGCTGAGACAAACAGAGTCGCAATTTTCATCGTCACTGTCTTTTCACTACTGCTGGAAGTGGTCTCCGCTCCTCATCTTTCATGCTTGATTCGAGGAGAGAAACTGGTAGTTCGAACATGTACGGTTCAATTTCGTCTGCAGTCACGCTTGTTGCCATGTTGGTAAACAGCATCTTCACACTGTGTGACGTCACGGATAATTTATTCATAAGCCAGTCTCGCGAAGATCACGCGGCACAATGGCGGGTCGTTTTGGAGAAGAAATCCGTCGCTTCGGTCACAAAATTCGTCGGATTACGGCCTAACAAGATTCCGAAGTAAACCAAACATTGTTGAAGACGGTAAGAAAGCGGTTTTCTAACTAACTGCAAACATCGGGAAGTGTTCGGTCGCGCAGGAACACGATTCGAAGCGTTTTTGACGCTAAAACAGCATGGTCTGGACCTTTAAGTGAAGCTAACACGTTCACCAAACAGCCCTGCCGTGTTCGTGCCAAAAGCTGCAAGGCCACAAGAGGAAAGCTGCTTCGTTGAAATACCTCAGTTTTATTAAATGGTGTGCAGTTTTTTTTCATTATCGATTTGCTGGTGTGGGTAATACGTTTCGATCTGTGAGGTATACGGTTACCGCTACGAACAAAAGACTTGTGGTTCGGGGAAAATGAGATCCATAGTACTGCCGAGGTGGGAAAAGGTTTAGGTTTTACGTACATACGATAAAGAGAAAAAAGTCAGAGAGAGAGAGAGAGAGAGAGAGAGAGAGAGAGAGAGAGAGAGACAGAGACAGAGACAGAGACAGAGACAGAGAGACAGACAGACAGAGAGAGACAGAGAGAGACAGAGAGAGATAGAGACAGAGAGAGACAGAGACAGAGACACAGAGACACAGACAGACACAGACAGACAGACAGACAGACATGAAGACAGAAAGATACAGAGGGTAAGACAAACAGACGGAGATACAAACAGACAGAAACAGATAGACAGACACAAACAGACAGACAAACAGACAGATAGACACGCAGACACACACACACAGAAATAGATTGTGTACGGTTGCTTGCCTTTCAAAATTAACGTCTCTGCAGATATGCGCATCAAACTGATTCCCCTTCAGTTCTTAACATTGAGATTAATAAGATGTCTACAGTTTCTAACAACTCGTTAAGCAACACCAGCATTCACATAACACTAACAGACTCAAAGACAGAATGCGTACAACATATTCAGCGCAAAATTGGACATTTGACACGGACAAGTTTCTAGGAGACTGGGAATGCATAACAGTGCAACAGTGTTTAAACTTAAAACTGGCCGACGCAACAACAAGGTTCAAACATCAGGTTCCAAAACAGCATGCATACTCGTAGAATTCCAGACAGTCTTTGCAGGTCAGAACAGCCCCACGCCGAGTGGGACACTTGACGCGGATCTCTAAGAGGCTTAACCAGGAAGACGCTTAGCTAAGACGATCGTGATTGGTGACAACAACCCGGTACCCCCTCATCAACATCTGACCCCCCCCCCCCCCCCCCCCGCTCCACTGTCTCCCACCCCAACCCCAAATCCCCTACACCCTTCCTTCCTGACTGAAACCCCACACGATATGTACGTTCCATCAAAATCAATGAACGATTCTTTTCCAGGACGCTTCTAACATCGCATTCCCGACGTAGAACATAAAGCACGCGACACAAAACATATACAGTTTTAGTCAAACCAGTTACCAGCAGTTAAAACCGGTTTGGAGTTTACTTAGGATTCAACTAAGAATTGATCTTAACGCCACTGACGTGGGTAAAATTATTGACAGTGCACCAAGAGTAGGTTTTCATTTTGCAATGTAAACCCTTTTCTCTGCAGTCTTCTTGAACTCTTAGTCTTTAATGGTTTTAAAACAAATTCTTAGTTCAGTTGGTATTCCGCAGTATTCGAGTTGTTTCGACAAAAAGTCTTTAATTTGAGGTTTTAATTCCAGAGAGTCAAATTATATAGTTAGATACTTTTAGCTGACAGATTGGTCCTTAGTCAAATATACCATACATCAATAGAAAGGATGCAACACAATAACGTTCGGACACATTTTAAGATTCGTTAAACATGGTTTTTTTCTTTAGTACGTGGATAATGTATTGGATATTTAAAAACAGAAGTTTTGATGTAGCCCGAAGTTCACTGTGCTGTAGGTACGTATGAATAAAGATACACCCAAACAAGGGTTTGCTGTTGAAATGTGCGAATACTTAAAAGATACAAAATCATTCCGTTCTGCAAAAACGATCATGTACACCACCAGAGATCTGCTCAGTCTATTACATACGATAAGATCCGCCTTCAACTTGAAAATATACCAAAATTCAAAAGTATGGCCATTTGTATGCGCAGTGTGGGAATTGCTTGCTCAGCTACTTTGTAAGGGACGCCAATGTCAATATCCACAATTGGTTAAACACGTTTTGTTAAGGAGGAGCATGCTTGTGCGTGTGTGCTGTTGTGGGTTCTGTGTGGGGAATGTATGCGGGCGTGCGTGAGCGTGTGTGTGACTGAGATTGCAAGCGATGTTTGGAAGGGCGTGTATGGATTGATTGATTGTACTCTGGCCAAAACATGTCTCTAGTGTACTGCACATGGTTGAAATAAAGTCTTATGTCTTATGTCTTGATTCAGCACACAAAACACAAATCCCATTCTCCACATGCCGCACTACTAGGCTGTTGATTTTGCATATGTTTCCAAGCGGAAGAACCCTTTTTGTGTAAAAAAAATCAGAACAGACCTGTGGATTTGGGTGTATTATTGGAAACTGAGCTGAACATTAGGAATAAATGTATGTTATGATTACTTTTATGTATTTATTTATTTAAACATATTAGTTTACTGATAAGGTTTGTTGATATAAAAATGTACACATTTGACAGAGAAAAGAAAAGACCTATGAAGAAGGTTTGCTCCAAGCCACACAAAAAAACAAAAAAAAATAAAAAAAAATGATAAGGCAAAAAATAATTGTAGTAGCAAACCTGCATGCAACTGAGGTTTAAAAAAAAAAAACAAAAAAAAAACAGACCTGTGGAAGTTTACATGATAGCTCACACGGAACGGAATACATCTTTCAATATTCATAGGTTTCCGACTTTAAGTTCACTTCAGAGTTGAAACAATGGCGTTTTTTTATGTCATTTTATTTAAGCTACTTTATTATCCCATTACCTTGAAATTATCGCTCAGTCCCAGTAGAAAGCTAGCAGCAACAATTAGGGTCGCTCAGTCCCAGTAGAAAGCTAGCAGCAACAAGGGTCGCTTAGTCCCAGTAGAAAGCCAAGCAGCAACAAGGGTCGCTCAGTCCCAGTAGAAAGCTAGCAGCAACAAGGGTCGCTCAGTCCCAGTAGAAAGCTAGCAGCAACAAGGGTCGCTCAGTCCCAGTAGAAAGCCAAGCAGCAACAAGGGTCGCTCAGTCCCAGTAGAAAGCTAGCAGCAACAGGGGTCGCTCAGTCCCAGTAGAAAGCTAGCAGCAACAAGGGTCGCTCAGTCCCAGTAGAAAGCTAGCAACAAGGGTCGCTCAGTCCCAGTAGAAAGCTAGCAACAAGGGTCGCTCAGTCCCAGTAGAAAGCTAGCAGCAACAGGGGTCGCTCAGTCCCAGTAGAAAGCTAGCAGCAACAAGGGTCGCTCAGTCCCAGTAGAAAGCTAGCAACAAGGGTCGCTCAGTCCCAGTAGTCATCATTCCAGTGCTCTACTAACTGAGCTAACAAGAAGGCATCTTAAAACACTCAGGGCCGGACCAAATGAGTTGTAAGGGGGGGGGGGGTTCCTCCTTTTTTGGGGGGGAAAATCAGCAAAGTGGCGAAGCCACAAGCGCGCCTGCTCGAACTAGGGGGGTCTGGGGGCATGCTCCCCCGGAACATTTTTGAAAAACGGTTAAAATCTGTGCAATCTGGTGCATTCTGGGCCTTGTTGCAGCATTGTTTTGGTGCTAAAACTAGTAAAAGTCAAAGCAAGGTACATGCTTTTTCCAGGGGTGGGGTTCCGGAACTGAACACTTGATCCATAATTATGTCCTCGACAATCTAACACAATTTCAAGAGATCATAGTACAGTCAGTCATCTAGCTGCCACTATTCCTACTTGAATTAGCATACGTGTATAAAGGTAGAAAGATATCAAGAGTTACAACATCGATCGCTAGATTGCTGTACTGCCTTTTGCAGTGTAGCCTCCTTGGCAATACAATAAGTTGCTAAAGTTGTTAACATTCTGTGCTTTCAAGTTTTGAACAATTAGGCCAGTGAGTCTCAAAGTGCTAAAAATGATGACTATTCAAGTGTGACCTATTCAGGAAACAAGGATATGACGTTGTTTAGAACAATGAAACTGTTTTGAAGAGGCAGAAAACATTCTGTGGATCAATATAATTATTTTCATCAACACACCAGTCCTGACAATGTTCAAAGGCAGATTCTTAGTTCTGCTTGCTTTTGTACCGCTCAAAATTGATCGACAAATGAACAAGTCGCGTAAGGCGAAATTATTACATTTAGTCAAGCTGTGGAACTCACAGAATGAAACTGAACGCACTGCATTTTTTCACAATGACCGTAGTCCGCCGCTAGTGCAAAAGGCAGTGAAAGTGACGAGCATGTTCAGCGCGGTAGCGGTTGCGCTGTGCTGCATAGCACGCTTTACTGTACCTCTCTTCGTTTTAACTTTCTGAGCGTGTTTTTAATCCAAACATATCATATCTATATGTTTTTGGAATCAGGAACCGACAACGAATAAGATGAAATTGTTTTTAAAACGATTTCGGAAATTTAATTTTAATAATAATTTGTATATTTTTAATTTTCAGAGCTTGTTTTTAATCCGAATATAACATATTTATATGGTTTTGGAATCAGAACATGATGAAAAATAAAATAAAAGTAATTTTGGATCGTTTAATAAAAAAATAATTTTAATTACAATTTTCATATGTGTAATGACCAAAGTCATTAATTAATGTTTAAGCCTCCATGCTGAAATGCAATACCGAAGTCCGGCCTTCGTCGAAGATTGCTTGGCCAAAATTTCAATCAATTTGATTGAAAAATGAAGGTGTGACAGTGCCGCCTCAACTTTTACAAAAAACAGAATATGACGTCATTAGACATTTATCGAAAAAATGAAAAAAACGTCTGGGGATATAATACCCAGGAACTCTCATGTCAAATTTCATAAAGATCGGTCCAGTAGTTTACTCTGAATTGCTCTACACACACACACGCACAGACACACACACACATACACCGCGACCCTCGTCTCGATTCCCCCTCTATGTTAAAACATTTAGTCAAAACTTGACTAAATGTAAAAAGAGAAGAGAACGTGCGCTCTTGAATGTTTGTGCAATACTCTCGTTGTTCCTAGATCCTCCTTGGGTCAGAAATATTACCATTTCGGTTTGATTTTGGTATCTTTTGTTTGAGGAAAATATCTTAACGGTAGCTGTAGATGTCAAAATGCGATGGCCTAATTGTTACGCTTGTGCTGTATGCCTACAACAAGAGCTTACTTTTAACTTTAGTCAATACCTGACTGAATGTACTGAGGTAGTAAACTGGGAATCACACACACACACACACACACGCGCGCGCACACACACACACACACACACTGTGACACGCGGCACGCACGCACGCACACACACACACACGCACACACACACACACACACACACACACACACACACACACACACACACACACACACACACACACACACACACATTGTAATAGTTTACCTATTGACCAAAAAAATCGATATAATCATACTGTGACGAGTACAACCGGACTGCTGATGACGAACTCATGTTGAGCATGAATTACCAGCAGCAGTGCAGTAAGCCTCCCAAAAATAGCCTGACTTTTGCGTGCGGAACTCGAACGATTTCTCTCTGTTGTGAAACCGGCTTAACCCGATGTCAATTTTTTTCCAATAAATGAAGTGAGCTGAAAGAAAACGTTACCATATGTAAAAATGAAAATAAACGAATAAATAAATAAATAAGGAAGTAACAATAAAAATGGAAAAAGAAGTGCTGTTGTGCACGTGCTTGTTATTCTGCGATGAAACGTATTGACTTTGGCAATAGGTTAGGGGAGCCGCCGTTCTTTCTTAGTTATACCGTGGCTCAGTTCCCTGGCCTTTGTTTTACTCAGGGTATCTTTATATGAGTAGACCAACCCCAAACCCGATACGTCCTAATTAAAGTCCACTTCCAGCCAACACGTCAGTGCATGTCCAGAGCAAAACCTGTCAAGTTGTGATCGGACCCATCGGAAAACTGACCTTTTTATATGACATGAGAGTCTATTGGGATTGTTCACTCTTCTTTCAGTGTGTGACGTCACTTTCATTGGGCTCATTCTGGAGAGCCAAACTCTGATGGAGTCAACCGTTAAGACAAATCTTGAAGTATTTTTTTAAAATTGCAGATAAAAAACCTACCTCAGCTTTAAGTTATGCAAGAACGGAACTGATCTGAAGACCACCATCTTGGACTTCTTCGTAGAAAAAAAATGTCTGTGATCATGTGACTTCATTTCCCTCATACCCCAATGTGTGTAATTTAATGTTACATATATTACATAATGTTATAAATATGTTTGTGCCGATTTTGATGTTTATTTTTCCTTGATATACACTTAAAAATACTCCTAAGTGAAACCAAAATAAATTGTAAAATAGAAAGTTTGTTCAAGGGAAATAATTTGAAGCGGTAAAATTGCATAGTGTTAACCTCCAAAAATAGATAAGGAATAAAGATCTCTCCACACGTCTACATAATGTTCTTGATTGCAATGCTTTGAAGTGGATTTTTTTTCTGAGAATGTATCACACAATAAAAATCAAGGGACGCAATGAATATGCTCAACAGAAGGATATCCAATGAAGCATATCTTTCGAGTAAGACACAATGCAGACTTTATCTTTTTGTTCTAAATAGTTTTACAATGTGTGTTCTTTTTAAACAAAAATCAAAAGTTATGATAGACCCAACGATGCGTAAGTTTAACGAAACGATAGCATTGAACGCCTTGCCTACCCAAGTATGCAACTACATGCATTATATGCCTCTTGAGACGAAGACGCGTGTCATTTTAGGGCAACGTTCTCATTAACTGGCTTGAGGTCAGTTCTTTTGGAAGACAACGACGACATCACGAAACAGCAACTGCGCATGAGACGACGACGACAGAAACAGCAACAGCAACAGCAACAACTATTTCTTCAAAATTGCACACGAATGCCGTCAGTGCCTTCAGAACCAGGCAGCATTAACCCAATGACAATATGTGACCCTCCACCACGGACTGAGTCGCATGTCACCTTTGCATGATTTTCATATTTGTACATTTTCCTAAAGAGTTTGTTATGCTCTATCCAGTGGTGAAAACCGTTTTAGAAAAGAGGGAAAACTGTTTGTGTTATAAGCCTCTGCCTAAGATGACCCTCACACTGTTACCAGACACTCCCCGGACTTATATTACGCCTAGCTAGCGCAGAACAGCGCGATGTGACATGTGACTCATTTCGTGGTGGAGGGTCACATATATTCCTTAGAACAGAAAACGGAGTCGCCATAACATTGATACCAAAAGTTCGATAATGACGTCACAGGGGATCGACTGACTGACTGATCTTTCCCCAATAGCTCATGTAGAAATCAGCTCAGTGCCACGTTGGGCCATTTGGGGGAGGGAACACAAAGAAATTGGGAGGAGGTGAGGGGGAGGGGGTGGGGCAGAAAGAAGTCAGGAATGCTTGCATTGTGTAAATGAAAGGATGACGTCGAAAAAGGAGGGAAGAAGCAAGGATGTTGGAGTTATGCAAACTAACGAATGACGTCATGTGCAAAAACTGACGTAAATAGAAGAGGCGGAGAAGGTATTGGACTGTGTCATGTTGCCAAGGATAGTCATGGATCGAAGTAGGAGGAGGAATTCAGGTACAGGATTAACAAATAATACTGATGCAATAATGTATAATTGTATGATTATTGGTGGTGATGGGTGTCGCCGGAAAAACAGGCAGGGAGAGGGAGAAGGAGAGGGATAGCATGAAAGATGAGTAGATTTAGAGTTAAAAAGAAAGTAATTATCACAGTAGGGGAAGGGCTCCTAATATGGACCGGCTCCTAATATGGACCACCTCCTGTTCTGACAAACTAACGGCGCTAGAGCGCTCAAAACAATTTCATTCGCTGTATTCACCCCTCTGGATAACTTTCACATGTCAAAACACAAGTTGTAGAAACACAAAACTTAAAACCGTTAGGCTTTTTATGTTTTTGTCACTTTTGGCAGGGTTCACTCTAAATGTGCCGCCTACAACGGACTCGTTTCTGTCCACAGCCAAAGCTTTTATCACAAAAAAATGGCTATAATTATATGACAGCTAAGACCGTATTTGTTACATTTTAGCAGTGTTGACCCCGAGTTTCTACTGCAAACAAGCAACATCTCAAAGTATGTGTGAGTCCCCTAATATGGACCACCTTCAACAAATCGAAGAAAATAAAAGCTAAAGGCTATTTTCATTAGTTCATTAAGAAGCTTGCTGGAAATAACCTGTAAATAGCCCTCGAGATTTCAAAAAAATATAACAAATAGTCTTCTTTTCGTGGAAGTTGATAATTTCACTTATTTTCACTCTATTTTTGATAAGCTTCTTCAGTTTCCTAGTGTGCTTCAAAGAATGCTTTCATCAACCCAAAACAGATAAATCTAAAGCATATTTTAATTAGTCTGACTTGCACACTAAGTTGTATCATGTTATTTTGAAGTATAGGGGGCTTTTTACAGTGATTAGTGAAGGCCGCTTCACTGGTCCATATTAGGCGCCCAGGCTCCTAATATGGACCATTTGTGATTTTTTTCTGTATTTAATTTTTGCTGAATGTCTATCAAAGCTATTTCACTCTAATTAGGCCTAACGATTAACCTAAGAGAGAAGGACTACCAAACACAAAATGAAACTTCTTTGCAAGAAAACAAGCTAGTTATCAGCATGAAACAAAAAGTGGTCCATATCTATGGCAGCAGCACGTCAGTGTACGGAGAGAGCGAAGGGTGATATCTAATCGAAAAGATTTTAAACAAAAGAAAACATAGTTGTTGGGGGAAAAGACTAAAGAATTGAACCGCTAAAGAAATTATCAGTGTTTGAAAAAAAGAGAAAAAAGAGAAGAGAATGCGGATTCAAAGACCAAAATGAAGTGGGCTAAGAATTTGTTTGGACATGGAAACCGTGAGACAGTACTGTTGCCGAGGAGTGAAGACTCGGTGTGGAAAGGCGACGGGGAAAAAATGACATCACTCAGGGACAGAAGAGGGGGGATAATGGGGAAAGGGAAGGTTGTGGATATAGCTAGGAGATCTAATACCAAGAACTTAGTACAAACGACACTTCACAACCGCGTGAAAGCCGCCAAGCAGACAGGACAAAAGAGAAGACAATGAAGACTCCGCAATTTCTGGAAACACATAGAACTGGTTAGACGACTTCTCTGAGTCGAAGTTCTTATTCGAGCAGGGCCGCTACGGGACGTGAAGAAAACACCAAAGGTGTGTGTGTGTGCGTGTGTGTGTATGTGTACATGTGTGTGTGTGTGTGTGTGTGTTCGAGCGAGTGCGTGCTTGCATGCTTAAGCGCACTTGCGTGCATGCTGTGCGTGTGTGTGTGTGTGTGTATTTGTACATGTGGGTACACGCGTGCGTGCGTGCGTTTGCGCGTGCATCGGTGTATGTGCATGCCTGCGACCTTGCCGTGCGTGTAAATGTGTGCGTCGGTGTATGAAGAGAAGGATCGGGCAGCGGGCATTTGGGCAGTAAAGAGAAGAGGGGGAGGGGGGCATTGAGGCCACCAATACAAGAGACACTGGAATATCATCCCCCACTTCAGATTCTCGCTGGAATGTCCCCCCCTGCCGTGCCATCAAGTGGAGGATACACAGCATAAGCTGCTTCCTTTTGACGTCTGCGTTGCTAGGTTGCGTCATGCAAAACACATAGAGTAGCTTGGGGACATCTATACATCTTGACGCAAGCACATCGGTCAGTCAATCTTGATGAGAGAACTGAAACGTGCTTAAAGCGGTATTAGAGGAAGTGTGTGTGTGTGCCGTGTGTGTGTGTGTGTGTGTTTCTGTTTGTTTGTGTGTGTCGGATTGAGACCCAGCAAAAGTGAGGGAATATCTGTGTGTGTGCGTGTGTGTGTGTGTGCGTGTGCGCGTGCGTGCGGGTGTGTGTATGTTGGGTTGTGTTTTGTATTGTATTGTGTTGCTGGTGGTTTGGGCAATGTCCAGAATTAGACCCATGTGAGGTTCGTCGTCAAACTGAATCTCTCTGGAATTGTTCACCGTATTCTTCTTACAGTGTGTGACGTCACTTAATTCCATTTGGCTCATTCTGGAAAGCCAAAGTCTGATGGAGTCAACCGTTCAGACAAGAAAAAAATCCTCTTGCATGAAGGAAAGAAAGCATAATTATCTGCATTTCACGCCAAAGTGTTAGCTCCAAATCGAACGTAGATAAAACGGGGTCGGCCCGCTATTGCGCGAATCTTTAGGGTTAGGGTTAGGGTCAGGGTTAGATTCGCGCAATAGCGGCCCCGCGCAATGGAGGTCTCCCTATTGACGTCATCACTTCGTGCGCACCGGGGCTTGGAGGGCAAGAAGCCACCGCGCCGCTTAGCGAAAACATGGAAGCGTGGTGCCGATCGCGAAGTTTCGCTGCGGCGATTCCGTATTTGCGTCGACGATTTGGCTAAATTTCATTCAAGATGGTGAATACTTGTTGCATAATCGGTTGCACAAGCCGAAGCAACAAGGAAAATGCTCTTGCATTTTTCAGAATTCCGAAAGTCGACGCTGGAGGAAGACACCGAGATTTACTGGAGAAAAGAAGGAGAGCGTGGCTGAAAAAAATCAACAGGAAAAACATAAACATAACTTCTGTGGATGCCAAACCAGAAAAACAGTATTAATTTTACTTATGTATCTATATGATTTGTGCTGGCAGGAATGTGTGTAGTTACTTTTTTTGTTTTTGCTTTCTGACTCAGTGAAGTGTGTATTATTGAAAACATTTTCAAGGGCTCAACACTGTTCCTTATTTGATCTTGAGATATGATGCTTAGTATGTGGGTGCATGTACAGTTCTTTTCTTTTTACACTTTAACAGTATTGATGTGTGAACAGTTATTGTTCATTGATTCAAAGGAAGGCTGGACAGTTTCAAAGGAAGGCTGGACAATTTCTGGGCAGTTCTTTTCTTTTTACACTTTGACAGTATTGATGTGTGAACAGTTATTGTTCATTGATTCAAAGGAAGGAAAACAGTTTCAAAGGAAGGCTGGACAATTTCTGGGCAGACAGACCAGAGAAATTCTCGCCAACGTGCTACCAATAACCGCCCGCGCATGCCACCAACAAAAGTGTTATTGGAGTACTATTCGACAGGATCGATGAACAGGCCTAAGGCCTTAAACATCGCAAGTTCAAGTTCAAGTTCAAGTTCAAGATTCCAAACCTCAACAGCAGTATTAATTTTGCTAATGATTGAAACACCGATTCACTCGCTTTTTGACTGAAATGTGCAGTTTGAAACAAGATTCAACACTGCTTATGTTAATGCCATAGCTTTTTGACTCAAGTGTGTGCCTTAATCAATGCTGGTTAGCATGTCTGTATAGTTTATTGACAAGTGTGTGATTTAAAACAGAAACAAAACTGTTTATGTGGATGCCAAACCTGAAACACAGTATTGATTTGACTTGTGTACAGTATCTGTATGACTTGTGCTGGCTGGCATGAGTGTAGTTCCTTTTTTTGCTTCCTGGCTCAAGTGTGTATAATTCAAAGCATTTTCAAGACTCAACACTATTCCTTATTTGATTTTGAGATCTGATGCCAAGTGTGTGTGTGTACAGTTCTTTTCTTTTTTTTCTCACTTTTTTGTCAGTTTTTATATGTAAACAGTTACCGTTCATTGATTGGAAACACTAATTCACTCATTGTCAGACATGTGATTTTTGACTGAAGTGTGCAATTTGAAACAGATTCAACACTGCATATGTTGATGCCATAGCTTTTTGACTGAAGTGTGCAATTTGAAACAGATTCAACACTGCTTATGTTGATGCCATAGCTTTTTGACTCCAAGTGTGTGCCTTAATCAGTGCTGGTTAGCATGTCTGTACAGTTTATGCTTTTTTTTTATTGAAGAATGTGATTTTAGTAAGAACTAATAAATACATTGTTGTTGCAGTAACGTTTTTGTTCTTAAGACTTTTTTTTTTAAAGCTTGCGTGTGTCTTATCTGAGACATTTCTTAATTGTGAAGAATCTGGTGAGTGATTGTCAGAATGAGTGTGTATCTGTGTAATGGCTCCTTTGTTTAGTCAACAAAGTTAATATGTTGAGCCCAGCTGTCCTAAACGGAAAAATATGTGTCTGGTTTGTCTCAAAACAGTAACGTTTCACAAAATTGAACAAAACTGTTGAAAACACACCTACTGGAGCTAACAAAGGCAGAGATTAGGTACAAATCAAAAGTAATGTGTTAAATATCACACTCACACCAGCTTCACATTCACAGAGTGACAGATTGGTAAAAATTAAAATACATATAATGTGTTCAACGCTTTATTTAACTGAACTGTCATTGTCAACATATATATAAAAATTAAAAACAAAAAACACGTAACACTGAATTCAGGGAAATTTTTAGTTACTGTCTTCAGCAGCACTAAAGTAAAACGAAATAGAAAAAATAAAAAAGAAGAACAAAAAACACACACACATTACACATTTACAGGTTCACAATAAATGTTCTAAGGTAATATCAAAGTAAGCACTAAAGCAGACACCAGACTTGATCCCAAAAAGGAAAAAAGAATCGCTTCTCCAAACATAAACATACAAAGTTAGAAATACCATTTCTCGAATAACAATGAAATGAAAACTCACACACACTGAAGCAGAAATAATAGGTAATCTAAAACTAAAGAGCTTCACACATAAACATACAAAGTTAGAAATAGAACTACAAGTTCTTGAATAATAACAAAATGAAAACTCATGCACACACACTGAAGCAGAAATTATATGTCCTAATCTGAAACTAAAGAGCTTCGGTCAATTTCTCCAAGTATCGCACTTTAGCAACGTCACTCAATGATGTAATGTACTTCTCTTTTGGCTGGTCGACCGCTTTTGTTCCTGATTTTGACATTATTCAATTAAAACACTCCCGAATCATCGAGCGGCGCACTGACGCTACTAGCCGTTCCGCTTCTTGCCCTCCAACCCATTTCTGCGTATCACGTGACACCGCTCCGAAGTACGCAAAAGGGAGACCTCCATAGCGGCCCAGCCCCGATAAAACGACACCACGTCAGCCTACACTGGTTTTTGTCCTCAAGTCACCAGATAGAAGAACAGCCATATGGAATCTATTGGGAGTATTCATGCCCGACTGTTTACCCTGAGAAGCTGCATTGTCATGTGGTGTTTTTGTCTCTCCTCTATTTTTCTTTAAGAAAAAAAGTTAAATGCTGAGTTCTCTAGTTTTTTTTCGTTCCAGGCTTTTGTGTGAATGTGTGTGGTTAGACGACTTCTCCGAGTCGAGGTTATTTGAGCAGAACGTTACGGGACGTGAAGAAACCATGAAAGGTGTATGAGTGTGTGAGAGTCTGTTTGTGTGTTGTTATTGAGGCGAGAAAGAACATATAGACGTGTCTGTGCATTTGAGAGGACCCTGAAAGAGGGTAGGTGTACGCTGAACACCGAATCGCGGGGAAGGAAAGGTGAGGGTAGGGGACTTCCAGGAATGGTTTGCAATGTGCAGGCATGGGAATTGAACATTGTAAAAAAGGCGGAAAATTTATAACTGAAGACGCGAAGCGTCAAGTCGACGGCGCGAAGCGCCTAGCCTTACTAGGGGGGTCCGGGGGCATGCCCCCCCGGAAATTGTTTTTCTCCAAAGAACCCAGATGGTGCAATCTGGTGTCATCTGAGCTCCAAGTTTGCCATTAAATTCTGTTTTTAGAATCAGAGTTTTTAGTACAAAAATGTACCAAATTTTGCTTACATGTATTGACGGGCGCTGTGGCGGGGTGGTAAGACGTCGGCCTCCAAAGCGGAAGGTCGACGGTTCGAATCCCGGTCGCGGCCGCCTGGTGGGTTAAGTGTGGAGATTTTTCTGATCTCCCAGGTCAACTTATGTGCAGACCTGCTAGTGCCTTATTCCCCTTCGTGTGTATATGCGCAAGCACAAGACCAAGTGCGCACGGAAAAGATCCTGTAATCCATGTCAGAGCTCGGTGGGTTATAGAAACACGAAAATACCCAGCATGCTTCCTCCGAAAGCGGCGTATGGCTGCCTAAATGGCGGGGTAAAAACGGTCATACACGTAAAATTCCACTCGTGCAAAAACACGAGTGTACGTGGGAGTTTCAGCCCACGAACGCAGAAGAAGAAGAAGGTTACATGTATTATATATGGTTTAAATTTGTAAAAAAATGTATCTGTTGAGACAAACAGTAAAATGTAACTTGTAACACAATCTGTGCAATCTGGTTTACTTTCAAACATAATAGTTCAATAACTGAGGGGGGCGGTAGCAGTGCGTGAACAAAGTACGGAAAGTTTTCGCGGGCTTTTGCGCAAAGGCCAAAGTAACCGGTGCTTTTTTTGTGTGCCTCCCCCCTTTATTTTTTCGGCGGACACTTTTGCATTTTCGGCGGAACAAAAAAAAAATTCGGCGGAAATCCGCCATTCGGCGGACAATTCCCATGCCTGAATGTGTGTTTTATTGAACATGTTTTTTTCTTCTTTTACGTACATTTGTTTGTTTATTTGTTGCTTAACGTCCAGCCGACTACGCAGAGCCATATCAGGACGAGGAAGGGGGGGATGAAGGGGGCCACTTGTCAAGCGATTCCTGTTTACAAATGCACTAACCCATTACTTGTGTCCCAGCAGGCTTTAGTAAAACTAAATTAATACCTACTGGAAGATTACCAGTTTCCAGTATGTTAAAATAGGCTTAACCTATCTACTGCTGGACTTACATCAGAACACTAACAGATTAAACTATACATGAATCGCGAGACAAGCGGCAAGAGAAGAGATTTTTTGGAAAAAATACAGGTGAATGAGCAAGAAGGCAGAAAAAAGAAAAGAATTCATGAAGAAAAAGAGAGCATGACAGGAAAGAGGAACCAAAAATCTACCTAACAGCAAACTAGAAAGCTCCTGCGGTTCCAAAAACAGGAGGGGCCTTTAATTTCAGAACCGCAGTGCCCCACTGCGGGATTTTACGTACATAAAATATATAAGTTATTACAATAACAGCAGACACGGTTTGCAATGTTGTTCATGACACATCATCCTGACCTCAGGTCAAAATGAGTCTTGACTGAAATACATGCCATATAAAAAAACCACTCGTGTTGTAACCTCTATATATATAGGCAAATATTTAAAAACAATCTCCTCAAAAGTTTGAGTGATGAATATGGAATATGTTTATAATTGGTGTTCCAAATTTTCGCCCCCACAGGAGGCTTCTTCAAGGTGATAGAATGATGATACATGTATATTATATAATATATATATATATTTTATTTTTATTTTTTTATTATCATAGCTGGCTTTGCTAATTGAATTTCAACTGCATCATTTTTTTCTTCAGGTAAGGACCATCCCAGTTTACCTCATCTTTCTTTCTTTTCTTTCTTTATTTGGTGTTTAACGTCGTTTTCAACCGTTCAAGGTTATATCGCGACGGGGAAAGGGGGGAGATGGGATAGAGCCACTTGTTAATTGTTTCTTGTTCACAAAGCACTAATAAAAAAATTGCTCCAGGGGCTTGCAACGTAGTACAATATATGACCTACCAGTACAAAGGACTTAACATTTCTTACATACTGCTTGACTAAAATCTTTACAAACATTGACTATATTCTATACAAGAAACACTTAACAAGGGTAAAAGGAGAAACAGAATCCGTTAGTCGCCTCTTACGACATGCTGGGGAGCATCGGGTAAATTCTTCCCCCTAACCCGCGGGGGCTAGTTTACCTCATCAAGTCAGCAGCTACAATTAAATTAACCAAACACAAAGTGGCCAAAGTGATTTTCCCAAAAATTGTTTTTATGCCAAACATAAAAAGCGTTTGCAGTAAATATTAGGTAATGTGGAAAAATGCAATCTCCAACAAGACCAATGGCAAGATTAAAGCAATACAAACATTTCAAATGTGTCAGAATCAACACCATTGGCAACCAGGAGTAATCAAACTAATTGATTAAGTTTACTGAGCCCATTTTTATGCACGAATCTGCTATCAGCAAAAATATGTCTGAAATGATGGTACAAATTAAACCACAAGAATCAAAATAATCAACCTGAAAAAACAGTGATCTAAATGACTCGATCTCTCTCTCTCAATTTCACTCTCTGTTTTCCTGAGATGCTTTTGTTCATGTTTATTTTCATCACGTTGGAGAAAAGTGTAGTGACAAACTCATTGCATTCCTTACAAACAAACAAAAACCTGATACCTAAGGACAACAGTACAAAAGGTCTCACTGCTTTTGTTGAACGCAAGTTCCCATCAATTCCATTTTATAACAAGAAATGGTAGCTTTATCTGCTTTAAATTGCATCGTATTGCGATGAATTTGCATCGGATTTAATAAAACATTCACTTTGAATTGCCGATAAATATCAAGAGTGAAAGATTAGGAAAACAATCTCATACAGATTTAAATTTTACCTGGAGAAAAAATATAACCCACTGTATTTATTAAAAGCCAAGTGGGAAAATGAAGCAGGTAAATAAAAGCAATGTAAGCATTATACAAACAGCAAAAAGATATGTCTAGGATATATGTATTCTTGTCATGTTCAAGCTGTGTATGTCACTCATGTTTGTAAATCATTTCTGTAAATCAAGTATAATCACTACAAATCATGGAAAGAAACATATACACAACAACAACACCCACACACACCAACAAACAAACGAGCAAACAAACAAACAAACACATACCCCAACATTGTGCTGGGTCTCTCAATCCAAAATCTAGCAAAAAATGTCTACAACGTTCATAAATAATCAACACTGGGTCTTACTGTGGTCAGGTGTCATAAATACATGCAAATGCAAAGTTAAAATTGCAAGCGAGTTCCTGAGACAGCGCGCAGTAATTTGGTTCAAATCGCAATCAGTGCACATGATTTTAAGGGTTAGTTGAGTTATAAAGGATAAAAACAAACACGACCCCGGGCTCTTTTTTCTTTACCAAGCCAGATAAACAGTTTGACAGCAGGTAGTGCCTTTCACCTGAGATCATGTGGAAAAGAGACAGTACACTATATCTCTAAGAGAATACTATGCAATTTCTTCTGATCATACATCGCTCCTTGGGGAAGAAATAATTGTAAAAAAAAAAATCATGGGGAAAAGAGACACTACATTATCTCTCTGAGTCACTCTGAGCTTACTACGCAATTTCTTCTGCTTGTTGGGGGTAAAAATAATAAAATTTTGTTAAAAAAGTCCATGAGGGAGTATTACACAAAGAGGCTAAGAGGCCTTTTTACTGCACTGATGAGATCACTCTTTGCTCGTGTCACTGTGCAGTCCATCACTGACGATGGGAAGGTTGAGGTGATTCATGAAGAATTGCTTCTCCAACTCCGAGTTGACCGTCCATGGCAGAATGTGAATGCCCAGGTTCTTCCAATACTGCACTTCATTCCTAACAACAGACAAATGATAACAGGCTCTGAGTATCATGTAACTCCTAATTTGTAGTATTTCATCAGAGTTTGATTTAATCCAAAATACACACTACTTTACCAGTTAATTATATACTATACAGACATAAACACAGCCTTACTAGTCATTTATTTTCCACTGCATCATGATTTGACTTAGTCATCACGAAAGACTTCATTCTGGTCCTGTGTATTTATTGAAGCACAGAAAGAAAAAATGTAAAAAGAAAGGGAAAGGAAAGAAGAGAAACTACCAACTCCATCGGCTAAACTTTGACCATTTCAACTGTCTCGTACCAGCCAATAATGCTTTTCCCGCTCGATTGTAACATTTCAACACCCAAACACTTTTACAGAGTCTGTGCCTACAAGTTATTTACGTCATCGGCACCGCGGCGCGAAAATTTGCCTTGCGTCTTACACAAATTAGTAACATTGGAATTGATCAACAAGGATTATTTTCTGAAAGTATAATTGGAGCATCTAAATTTCATACCCTACAGTTTTCTGCAGCTGCTCTTTGAAAAAAAAAAAAAGGTTTCCCTTATTTCTGACCCTCTGAATAACCGAAAGAAAAGAAAATCCACAAGCAATAAATTAGTCTGCAAATAATATTGAAATTGAATATGAATCTTCTTTTCGACCTGAAAGCAAACATGATTTGGTAAAACTAAATATTATTTGTCATTTAAACATGTTTTTCAGAACCATTTGGTTACTATGTAGCAACAGTTACACTATGCCTCCGGTGATATTTGATCACCTCCTGCAAAGCAAGCAATTAATTAAATATTCCAATTTTTGCTGATTCATGTGTGTGAAAGTGTTGACTTTCAATACAATTCAATTTTCAAGTTCCTGAGCAAAATTTTGTTTTAGCAACTTCTTGTCACACACCTGAGTACCTTTTCTGAAAATGACCCAATTACAACTTTGATGACTTTATCTGAACCAAGAAATCACAAATTAATGCATCTACAACAGTTTCTGCTGATATTCAAAGCAAATTCCAACAGTATGTCATAATCAATTCCTGATCCAACTGAACAAAATGTCAAAATCTGTAAAACAGAACATGAAAGTTTGCTAGGGTTATAGCCTCCGGGGACATATCATTCTACATTGTTCCCTTTGTCTGTGTGTGTCATTTGCATCGATTGTTGGCTGCAACATGCCCATTGTTAAATTTAAAGGCCCTGAGTCTGCCTCAAACGATTTAAATCTTCTCACAAAAAAAGCAGTTCTAACCTTATGGAACACACTTGCAAATAGCATTACATGACATAGTTCGTTTGAATGGCTTAATTTAGCTTGCAAGCAAGCAATATGCAGAAAATTCGTCTGCTTGGGAAACACGACCTTGTGTGACATAGCTGCTTCTGGGTTCCCTTTTTTCAAACGTTCTTCTTCTTCTTCTTCAGCGTTCCAGAATTTTTCTGGTTACGTGTGAGCTCGTTTGCCCATTTGGGATCCCCACACAAAACTCTGAGAGCATAGTCAGCTCACTCCGCTTTCGTTGAGTAGGCATGCTGGGTATTTTCGTGTTTCCATAACCCACCGAACTCCGACATGGATTACAGGATCTTTTCCGTGCGCATTTGGTCTTGTGCTTGCGTGTACACACGAAGGGGGTTAAGTCACAAGCAGGTCTGCACATAAGTTGACCTGGGAGATCGGAAAAATCTCCACTCTTAACCCACCAGGCGGCAGCGACCGGGATTCGAACTCCCGATTAGGAGGCCGACGTCTTACCACCACGCCACTGCGCCCGTCTTCAAACGTTCAAATTGTGCTTTATGATTTAAGAATGTTCGTGTAACATTAGCTGTCAATTCATTATTTAGATTTTCTTCATCTTTTTCCGCGTTTGTGGGCTGAAACTTCCACGTACATGCACTCGTGTTTTTGCACGAGTGGAGTTTTACGTGTATGACTGTTTTTACCCTGCCATTTAGGCAGCCATACGCCGCTTTCGAAGGAAGCATGCTGGGTATTTTTGTGTTTCTATAACCCACCGAACTCTGACATGGATTACAGGATCTTTTCCGTGCGCACATGGTCTTGTGCTTGCGTGTACACACGAAGGGGGATAAGGCACTAGCAGGTCTGCACACAAGTTGACCTGGGTCTGGCTGGGAGATCGGAAAAATCTCCATCTTAACCCACCAGGCGTGGCCGGGATTCGAACCCACGACCTTCCGCTTTGGAGGCCAGAGTCTTACCACCAAGCCATTGCGCCCATCAATTCAGATTTTAGTTACTTCTATCACCAAAACGAGGTGTCTGATTTGTCTCATTATAAATCTGTTCTGACTGCACAAAACAAATTCTTTGAAAAATGCTCGCTCTTTACGGAGGGCACCTGGGATGTTCTCAAGCGGTGAGCGTTTAAACGAAAGGGTGTTTGTACTGTGTGTAAAACCCTGACAGTGTCTGCAAATCACTGGAGTGAATATTTTCTGTGTAATTTCTAAGTCTTTTCAGTTCAATGAGTTCATTCTTGCCCCTTGGCAGGTGGTCCTCTGAGACATAACAGAATTTCGACAAAACAATGCATATTGTATTGCGTAAACCAGACGGTCTTGGAAGCACATTCTATTCTGTTTTATAGATTCAGACATTTTGTTTACTTGGATCATCAATTGATTATTACGTATTGTTGGAGTATTGCCCAGACAATGCACTCGATCCATTTATGTGGTGAAAGTCATCTAAGGGGGGAGATGGGATAGAGCCACTTGTTAATTGTTTCTTGTTCACAAAAGCACTAACAAGAAGGGCAAAGCCCATACGACTCACATGCTTTACACATTTTTCCTACCAAAATACATGTGACCTTGACCCAAGGTCAAGGTCATCCAAGGTCATGCAACACAAAGCTGTTAATTCAAGACATAGGAAGTACAATGGTGCTTATTGGCTCTTTCTACCATGAGATATGGTCACTTTTAGTGGTTCACTACCTTATTTTGGTCACATTTCATAAGGGTCAAAGTGACCTTGACCTTGATCATATGTGACCAAATGTGTCTCATGATGAAAGCATAACATGTGCCCCACATAATTTTTAAGTTTGAAACAGTTATCTTCCATAGTTCAGGGTCAAGGTCACTTCAAAATATGTATACAATCCAACTTTGAAGAGCTCCTGTGACCTTGACCTTGAAGCAAGGTAAACCAAACTGGTATCAAAAGATGGGGCTTACTTTGCCCTATATATCATATATAGGTGAGGTATTGAATCTCAAAAACTTCAGAGAAAATGTGAAAAATGTGAAAAATAGCTGTTTTTTAGGCAACATTTATGGCCCCTGCGACCTTGACCTTGAAGCAAGGTCAAGATGCTATGTATGTTTTTTGGGGCCTTGTCATCATACACCATCTTGCCAAATTTGGTACTGATAGACTGAATAGTGTCCAAGAAATATCCAACGTTAAAGTTTTCCGGACGGACGGACGTCCGGACGGACGGACGGACGGACGGACGGACGGACGGACGGACGGACGACTCGGGTGAGTACATAGACTCACTTTTGCTTCGCATGTGAGTCAAAAATTGCTCCAGGGGCTTGCAACGTAGTACAATATATGTATGACCTTACTGGGAGAATGCAAGTTTCCAGTACAAAGGACTTAACATTTCTTACATACTGCTTGACTAAAATCTTTACAAACATTGACTATATTCTATACAAGAAACACTTAACAAGGGTAAAAGGAGAAACAGAATCCGTTAGTCGCCTCTTACGACATGCTGGAGAGCATCGGGTAAATTCTTCCCCCTAACCCGCGGGGGGACATGATTATTATGAACACTGCAGATGCAGCAACTGTGGTATGTACCGGGCCAGCAACATTTCTGGCGGTCTATTAACTTTCTTGAACTTACTTGCCTGGTTGGCAAGTTAAAATGTTGAGATTTGGCCATCCCTGTCAAAACCTATCCTTTGAGAATAACCATAGCATGTCCTATATGAGCCAGATGGACCTGACATGACATCAATCTCAACCAACCAACGAATAAACCCACCAGCAGACACTCTCCTTGTTGAGGAGTATGAAGGAGTTGCCACAGAGGCGCCAGGCCCAGGCGTACGTAACCCACATGTTCAGGTAGTCCAAGAAATAGGCCAGGTAACGTGACAAGAAGCCCGTCATGTATTTGGGTCTAGGTGTCACACAGTCCAACTCTGTTGAAAGTGCATACTTTCTGTAGGTCAGGGCTGTGATCACTTCGGGGTTCTTCCTCCTTATCTGTTAACAAAAAATAAATGATAATAATAATAACATGATAAAAAAAATGAATAAAAGAAACAAAAGAAGAAATCAGCTTCCTACAAAAAAGTATGACCTTGTGGCAGTGAAAAATATGTGAACAGAGAAGATGAATAACAATAGCCAGTATGTCAAAGAACTGAACCAACCACGCCCTAACTGATGGTAACACTGTGTTAAATAAAGAAATACAATGTATTCAAATATAATCTTGCTTCAAACATGTCTAAAAACAGCAGTGTTAAGTTTGCTGTCAATGGCCGGCTGCACGCACAATCATTATTACTTAGACAGTCCATGCTGCTGCACAGGTGTGTCAAATATGAAAGGAACGCAACAATTGACCAAAAGAGGAATTCCGAAAATAACTTGAGTTTGGATGTGTTGCTTTTTTGGGGACAAATAATCGACACATGGTTCCTGTACACATGTTGAAGACACACACCCTCCCTAGTGGCTGGCTATAATTCTCACGTGGGATTAAGTTCATTTTCCCACGCGACATCAGTCTAGGCTTCAGTGCACTTTATATCTGGTTCCCTTCTTTTTAATAAACTATCGGTACCGTACTCCAGAATTATACAGCTAGTTTGCATTCCAGGTTTGTTTTCATTGCCGATCGGGCTTCTTTCATTATTTCTGTGTGCTGTTTTTCTCTTATGTCTTTGGTTGACTTTACTTGCAAGTTACATTTTTTTCTTCTTCCTCTCTGTTTTTGTCTGATTTGTGTGTTTTATCTATTTGTCATTTGATTGCAATTCTGACAAACTGTAATTGTATGTATGCTTTTTGTCTATGCTTACAAAGTTTTATTATTCCGAACGAGCTCTAGTATTCTGGTCCATCCAACCCAACCCAACCCAACCCCCCCCCCCCCCCCCCCCCCCCCCCAGCTTCTACCCTTTGTACAACTTCATGCAACACCTGCAGTTAGTCCCAGGATCTAGGTGGCAATATTTTGATACCTCTTCAAACATCGGTTTGCTAATTTGTGCTCTTCTTATTGTTCAAGCTATTGCAGCTTTATGTTAGCCTGTTAAAATTATCTTTACGCGACTAATCTGGTAATCATGAAAAAGTACAGAACATAAGTTAATTGTATTGTTTTCAGTTTTGGGCAATGTCAACCATACTTTATCCTACATACGTGAGAGAGACACCCGTGAGATAATAATCGTTCAAATCACACGTGTGTATATCATGTAAATGAGGTCATGTCAAGCAAGTCTGGCAGGGACCTGTTTTTCCACTGCTTATGATGCCAAAGTCACCGAGACAAACGTCATTATAGAAACACAAATTGCGCTCGCTAATTACCCTCAATGAATCTTTAGAACTAACACGTCACGCCACACTTTCAGAGTGACGTTTCTTTGCTTTGACGTAATAGATTGCACGAGGCTTTAGAAGAGATTGAGGTTCTAAAACAAGCGTCTTCAATCTAGCTGCCTCGAATGCAGGACATTTTCAGTAAAATACACGTAAGTACAGTATGTAGGATAAACAGAATACTACATGGCTTGCTGTTCCGTACCAGATTTACACTCGTTGCTTTTTCAAATAGTGAACAGCTCGCTTTCGCTCGCAATTCAATATTTAAAAAAGCAACTCGTGTAAATCTGGTACGACACAGCAAGCCATATAGTATTCTCTATTTATTGCATTGATGCAAACTTAGCTGTGTCTTTAAAAAAAAAAGTAGAACCTGAAGCACGCCAGTTCATTTATGTGTTGCAAAAAAAAGTCAGTCTATTTCAACGTGCAACATTGAGTTTAAAGTCTCTCTTCCGACTTTGAACTGATGATAATGAGCAGGCATACTTCCAAGTGCTATATCACAGCTGTAAATACATGCCGAAGTCACAAACCACACTGGCTTGATTAATGTTCGTACAAAACGCAATGCGAGTAAAAACTAAAAGCCATAACAGGCAATTCTTTTCAAAAGGAACGAGCTAAGGTCAAGATGGCATAGCCGTGGCAACGATGATGAGCACATGCAGAAGGAATCTCACGTTGTAGATGAAGTGTGGGTAGAAGGAGCACACTACAGCGCAGTTGTACAACTCCGGGTGCGCCGTGAACAGGGTGTCTATCAGCTGGACTGTCTGAAATTCACAAGCATAAAATATATACAATAAGTTATCTGGTGATCCACCAGATAAGCTGGGCTTTGCAAGGCAGGGGGGAGGGGGATTTAGCAGTTAAAATGAAAATCTAATTAACAGCCCCTCCCTCCCGCAAAATTATTTTATTTGAAAAATGCTAATGGTCCCTGTGTCAGGACCTGATTGCATCTAGCGTAAAACACACATCACTGAATGGTCGGTTTTGAAAACAGATACAAAACAAAAAGTACAAATTAAGCTGCCTCAGCTAGATGATTTTAACTAATTTTTATGACATGATCTACTCTGACTAAGTTTTAATCTTGTTTCTGAATGCAATACAGTACTTAATTCTCACTTTTCAACAACTGCCTACCACCTTTTTTTTTAAATGGACTTATTTTCAGTCTTGTCAATGTTTGTTTTGTTCTTTTGTACAGGAGTTATACACATAAACTCAAGCCAACGCATCTCAAGTCATTTTGTCAAATACATTTGCTCAAAAAAGGAAAGACAGGACTGACAAACAAGAACAAGAAAAAAGTCCTGAATATGTTCAAATTCTTTTTTTTGTGTGTTTCTACTGCATGCATCATGTACAAATGTTTAATCACAGAGTCCTGGTAAAGTCTACAAGTACAATACATTTATTCATCAGGTTTACCTTTGGACAATTATCCTTGCAGTCAATGAAGACTAGAAGTTTATGTTCTAAACATTCAAGCAGCATCTCTTTAAGTTTTGGAATCTTCACACTACCTTCAGGAAATCTAGTTCTGAAAAACAACACACAAGGCAAAACAATGTCAGCAAAAAATAAATACAAAACTTCTGCATTATTCACTCTTTGTTTTTCAAACAAGCAATTCACATGCATGTTCTACTACTAGCTAGTATGCAAATGCTCAAAGCTGAGAAAACAACCGCTTGAGCTACATATCCACGTCATCACGGAATTTTGGCCTAACTCATTTCAGACACCTGTATGGTCTGTAACTTTGGTAATTACCGCTTATAAAATAAATTTCAATCAGTGAATGATAACCTTAGACACTAAGACAGTCTCTTGAGTGTCAGAAACAGAATTCTATTCATTGTCTTTTTATTCAGTTCTGCATGATTAGACAAAAACTTGAACTAAGAAATGTGCCATGTTAACCACATTGTGTGTGTGTGTGTGTGTGTGTGTGTGTGTGTGTGTGTGTGTGTGTGTGTGTGTGTGTGTGCGTGTGTGTGTGTGCGTGTGTGTGTGTGTGAGTGACTGTGTGTGTGTGTGTGTGTGTTTGCTGATGTCAGAGATGAAACCGTTTCACTGTCCCAACAGTGGTAATTGTTATCTTGGTTCACACTTGATGAGGTATAAAGTGAATTCATATGGGTCACTCTAAGATATCATTCACTATGGCAAATGGTGGGTTAGTACTTTTGAACCTAACCCTAGGCTGTGAAAATGTTTGAGACCACATTTTATTTTACAATTTTTTCTGTCACATTTCAATGATTTTGACGTTCCTTGAGTGTGCTGAACCTTCAAGTTTCGGCTTCAAATTTCATAACTAATCTTTCTTTCTTTATTTGGTGTTTAACGTCGTTTTCAACCACGGAGGTTTTCAACCACGGAGGTTATATCGCGACGGGGAAAGGGCGGGAGATGGGATAGAGCCACTTGTTAATTGTTTCTTGTTCACAAAAGCACTAATCAAAAAATTGCTCCAGGGGCTTGCAACGTAGTACAATATATGACCTTACTGGGACAATGCAAGTTTCCAGTACAAAGGACTTAACATTTCTTACATACTGCTTGACTAAAATCTTTACAAACATTGACTATATTCCATACAAGAAACACTTAACAAAGGTAAAAGGAGAAACAGAATCCGTTAGTCGCCTCTTACGACATGCTGGGGAGCATCGGGTAAATTCTTCCCCCTAACCCGCGGGGGGTTCATAACGAATAATATGATTAAGGCCAAAGAGGAAGTGTCAACAATCTCTCTCCTGTCTATGCTTGAAATAGTATTGGATTTATTTTCCCACTGGCATTCAGCAACAAAATTCTACTTGTTGGTCAAAAGAGACGGTACGTGACAAAGCCTAAGACGTCATAGTCAGATACTAAGTAAATTGCCGCAACCTTTCTACAATAGCGCACATCTTCACCTTTCTTGTCCACTAAAACACACATGAACTAAATTGTATGTGCAGTCACCTGCTTGAGTGCTTGGCAGCAGCATCAAGGTCTTGTATTTCAATGAAGTTTTTGCAGTGCAGATTTCCGTTTCCGCTGGTGGTGCGATCAAGGTTGTCATCATGGAACGCGACACCAACACCATCCGCTGTGAACTGCAGGTCAATCTCCACCCCAGCCGCACCTTGCTTTGCTGCCTGTTTATAAGCAGAGATGGAGAAAATCAATGGTAATTACCTTAAGCCTTAACACTTTCTACCCCCACCTATTTTGACCCAGGTTTTGTTTTAGCCGAGACCAGCTGTGCTGCAGCAGGTCACTAACAATTGTAGTAACTGTGTAGTAACTGTATCAACACGCTGGAATGCAGGCGTTAGATGGACTTTACAGGAAGCGACTGAAGCTAGCAGTCTGAGCGGATATATCTGTACCTGCAGGTCAGATAGAGCCATATGAGTGGGTACGGATAGATATACGGGAGACAATGAGCTAAGGCCAAGAAAAAAAATCCATTTTTCCAATTCCCTGACTGACCCTGATTTTTTCCTCTTAACACTAGACATTTTTTTGATCCTATGAGAAAATAAAAAAATAAAAAAAGTTGATCAAATAATTATATATCATCATTAATATGACAAAAATACATTTTGCAGGTTTAACAAGAACATTTACTCTTTCACAACATACAGGGGACACAGCAGTTCGCAAAATTTCTGGCCAATAAATATATATACGACTGTGAAATCAAAAGCAAATTACAAATACAATAAAAATGTAAAAATTAAAAATAAAGAAAAGAAACCAATCTACCAACGGCAACCCTATAACTTTCTTGGCCTTGAATAGGTTGGCATGCCCCTGTGACGATTTCATCTTTCGCCGTGGTCATATTTCAATTCTCGGCTTCGCTGATCTTGTATAAACTCCACACTGAACAAAACAAAAAATCTTTGATAGTACTGATGAGCGACTATGTGTACCTTACATTCATGGGGCCATATTTGTCCAACCAATTTGTTTGTATTAACTGAGAAATTTGATTCATCCTAAAATGTTTCCCTTCTTATTCAAGGGACGTAACCACTCGGTACACGTTTTCGAAGAAATCGATTTTGGGGGTGAAATCTATTAAATTTCAGCACCAATTTTCTTCACAAAGTATGCAAGAAACTGACATGCTTTTCGTCCATAAATAAATTCACTTCTTAATTTTACCAGGAAACAACATTTCAGTCTTGAGTATATATATATCAAGGAATTATGAACACGGGCAAAATATGAAACCGTCCCCCCCCCCCCCCCCCCCCCCACCTTGTGTCTAATATAAGTCCGGGGAGTGTCTGGTAACAGTGTGAGGTTCATCTTAGTCACAGGCTTATAACTCAAACAGTGTTTGCTCTTTTCTAAAATGGTTTTCACCACCGGATAGAGCATAAAAAACTCTTTATGAAAATGTAAAAACATGAAAATCATGCAAAGGTGACATGCGACTCATTCCGTGGTGGAGGGTCACATATTATCTGACTCCTGAGCTTAGAATGTGCGTGTATGTGTACAACACACGTGTGCTTTCATGCAGTGATGTAAGAAATAATGATGGGGCAATATGGCACGACAGTCTAAATGCTCCCTTTAATTAATTGACTTGCGATAGTTGCTAAAGAGAATTTTTACAAGTCATTTTAAAGTTGTTCTGTTTAATATAATAATAAGCAAACCAATTAAACCCTGCATGACTCTCTTGCTAGTCCATGCAATGCAGTCACATAATTTTCTCATCCGTGAGCGTGCAAATTAATTATGCAGGAAACACATACAGTGATACACACTAGCTAGGTCATGCCTCTGCAAAATTTTTGCAAACATATTTATTTGTATTTTTGACCAAAATATGACATTTTACACAGATCGAGAGAGTCAGTGTTCCTCCGAGACCACGTTAGCGGTTGAGGTGAACAATGACTGTCTTGATCTGTGTAAAATGCCATATTTTGGACAAAATTTGCAAAAATACAAATAACATTAATGTATTGATCGATTCTGGTTAATATTCTCTTTAGTTTAATTATGATTGAACGCACACAAACATGCACTATTTGTTAGTCTCGGCTGGCCACCAAAATATGAAGTTTTGTCGGACTCTGACGTCAAATGGCTCAAACTCAAAGTCAAAAGAAGAAAAATCCAGTGATCAATCGATACATTAATTGTTGTCATTGTCCTTATTCTTATTCAATTTATTTCTGACTGAGGATACCCACAGCCCACATACGATTCTTTAAAATAGATCACTTAGCTACGTCTTTTTAACAGTCAAAACAATAGCCAGTGATACAGTATAGGGCTTTCAATCACAGGTTTTCTTTGTCTAAAACTAAAAGTAAAAAACTAAAACAAATTGATGTTGTTTTAATAAACTATTATTACAAATTTCTGGAAATAAATCCAAAAACAAAGAGACTGCCAACGTTCCAAAATTCAGAATAAAAAAACAAGAAAGGTAACAACAACAACCTACCTTTCTTGTTTTTTTATTCTTGATCTGGGACTCTCATTCTCAAACTTGAATATTGTTCACCTTTACAGTTACACCTGCTGGTGCCTCCACATGAAGTTTTATGCATGCACAAACGGACAGAGACCAAAACAAAAGAGGCCAGACATGCACACACAGAAAACACATGCACTGATGCAGTACACCAGGGACATGTAACACTGTACTTGTACACACATACACAAACTAAATCAGTAAACTTAATGGCTCATCTTTACCTCCCGAATTGCTTCCAGTGTGTTTTCTGGGGCGTCGATACATCCTCCACGGTGAAGAATGATACGGTTGCGAGCGTCGTCTGCGGGCTTTGTACTAAATTCCGGCAACTCATAAGTCAAATCAAAGAGGGTGGCAAACTTGAGGAGTCTTTCTTGAGGGAGCTGGCTTTTGCATAGCGCATGAAACACCAAAACTGCTACAATCGTGATTGGAAGAGTAACATATGCAGTCAATAACCCAGAATAAGCGAAATGAAAAATAAATGTGAAGGAAAGAAATATACAGGTTCTCGGAGTTTGTGAAGAACTGTCCATTGTACCTGACGACTCGATCGAACACAACCGTTATTTGTGTCCATGTGATCAGGAGAACAAGAGTGACTTCCCTTGGATTTCATGTGTTATTTAAAATAAAATAAAATACTAATGATAATTGTTATAAAACGACCAGTTAAGCATTTAAAGGCAGGCAGGATAATGATGGATGCTGCAGTGTCAATGCGTGTACTTGGACCAGAATCTGAGTAGAACCCCCTCACCAAAAATGTTGAGGGGAGGTAAGTAAGCGCAATGTTAATTTCAAGAACGCAGTGTTACGTCCCTTAAAAATAAGGGACAGCGATTGACCCCCAAAATCCGCGACTTCGCTAAGATTTTGCTAATATTTTGTGTGTGATGATTTCAGAATGTGTTGAAACAAGTGTGAACAAATTAGAGACCTCTACCGGAATCAGTTTCCGGACCCCCCCCCCCCCCCCGGCCTAAAAAAAAGAAAAAGAAACAAGTCGCGTAATGCGAAAATACAACATTTAGTCAAGCTGTCGAACTCACAGACGGAATGAAACTGAACGCAATGCAATTTTTCAGCAAGACCGTATACTCGTAGCATCGTCAGTCCACCGCTCCTAGTGGCAAAGGCAGTGAAATTGACAAGAAGAGCGGGGTAGTAGTTGCGCTGAGAAGGATAGCACGCTTTTCTGTACCTCTCTTCGTTTTAACTTTCTGAGCGTGTTTTTAATCCAAACATATCATATCTATATGTTTTTGGAATCACGAACCGACAAGGAATAAGATGAAAGTGTTTTTAAATTGATTTCGAAAATTTAATTTTGATCATAATTTTTATATTTTTATTTTTCAGAGCTAGTTTTTAATCCAAATATAACATATTTATATGTTTTTGGAATCAGAAAATGATGAAGAATAAGATGAACTAAAATTTGGATCGTTTTGTAAAAATATGGTTTTTTTTAACATAAATGTCTTTGATGACGTCATATCCGGCTTTTCGTGAAAGTTGAGGCGGCACTGTCACGCTCTCATTTTTCAACCAAATTGGTTGAAATTTTGGTCAAGTAATCTTCGACGAAGCCCGGGGTTTGGTATTGCATTTCAGCTTGGTGGCTTAAAAACTAATGAGTGAGTTTGGTCATTAAAAATCTGAAAATTGTAAAAAAAAAATTTTTTTTATAAAACGATCCAAATTTACGTACATCTTATTCTTTATCATTTTCTGATTCCAAAAACATATAAATATGTTATATTTGGATTAAAAACAAGCTCTGAAAATTAAAAATATAAAAATTATTATCAAAATTAAGTTGTCCAAATCAATTTAAAAACACCTTCATCTTATTTCTTGTCGGTTCCTGATTCCAAAAACATATAGATATGATATGTTTCGATTAAAAACACGCTCAGAAAGTTAAAACGAAGAGAGGTACAGAAAAGCGTGCTATCCTTCTCAGCGCAAGTACTACCCCGCTCTTCTTGTCAATTTCACTGCCTTTGCCGTGCGCGGTGGACTGACGATGCTACGAGTATACGGTCTTGCTGCGTTGCATTGCGTTCAGTTTCATTCTGTGAGTTCGACAGCTACTTGACTAAATGTTGTATTTTCGCCTTACGCGACTTGTTTTTCATTTACAATGTATAATCTGTGAAAAAAGGCCCAAACCAAATAACTTTTAGTGTCCGATGACAAGGAGTAGTGTATTTAACAAACAAAGCTTGATTGTAATGATTGCTTCCATTTTCTGTGCACCTTCCACCTCTACAACATGCATACACTTGATAGTCTTCAACTTCGACCTACGGCGATCGGTGGATAATTGAGACAGTACTAGCTCCGAGGAGCTTTCCAGGTTACCGAAAGACTTTGATTTTGATAACAATGTTGAAAAGGCTGTGAGCCCTTTTATCCTCAAGGAGAGAGACGGACACCGGCCCCTATAATGGGCTTTGGAGCGTGTCAAAGTTCATTGCATCCTGATCAGCATATGAAACGTTTATCGCTTATTGTAGTTGTGTATAACTCATAGTAGTGGGAATAAGGTGACGCGCTAGTGTGAGTTTGTGTGTGAGTGTGTGTGATTCGTATATATATATATATATATATATATATATATATATATATATATATATATATATATATATATATATATATATATATATATATATATATATATATATAGCAGTAACGGATGTTATTTCTGTTTGGACAATATTACAAACATTTAATTCTTGTACACAGATTAAAGACAGTTTCCCTTCCAGGTCAAATGTCTTAATGATGCAAATACAAATAAAATACCCCCAAACTGTTCTGAAACGATCAATTTTCGTTTGAAATACTTCATTTCTTATGGAAGGAATACACACTGGCACACAGTCTTTTGTTGTCTTGGCTTGCGGCCTAAATCTGACACACTGACAAGGCTCGAAGAAGGGACATAATGCTTTATTTCATATATTAAAAATAAATACATGTAGTGTCAACACTCAGTTGGCAGTAGGCCAGAGACATAGTAGGCAGTGGAAAGTTACTAAAAAGTGACCTAAGTTGAAAAGATGTGTATTTCTACTCCAGACATTATGGAGGCTCTGGTGTCACTAATATCAATGTGCTGTCTTTGCTTTGTTTAGCGACCAGCATCAAAGAGGCGCATAGAGGACTGCCTGGGAGAAGAGGACCACCAGGACAAAGAATGAAATCATTGATTGAATATGCTGTGCTGTTGCCCTGCAAAGCTGCGTGCATTTTTAGTTTCTCCGCAACATAATATGCATGTTTTTGTTATGAAATAAAATTGTTGATCGTATCTTGAGTTTATGGTGTTACATGTAATAGTCCTTATGATCTGTGACTGAGTGTGAAAGTTGGTGTGTGTGCGTGTATACATTTACCAAAACCTACATTCACTCTCAACGTTGCATTCACGTCGAAATCAAACCAAACCACAACCACAACCAAAAATTCACGTTGTGTCGACGTGTAATTCACGTCAATTTTATCAGAAAAAAAAGCACCAAAACACAACTTTTACGTTGTGTCAACGTAGAATTCACGTAATTTTTTATCTAAATCTTGACCTAAAATTTACGTTCCATTCACGTGGACATTACGTAAAAATGCAACGCAATTTCAACCAAACCACAACCACAACCAAAAATTCACGTTGTGACAACGTAAAATTCACGTAATGTTTTTACGAACAATCCACCTCCACCAATAATTCACGTTGCATTCACGTTGGTGTCACGTAAAATGCAACGTTGTTTTCCAACGTTATTCCCACGTGATTTCGTCCATACAAATCTACGTAAAAAAACGTTGAAACGCAACGTAAACCCAACGTAACCCAACGTGAATATAACGTGAATACAACGTAAAATTGTTTGCTGGGCGCGCGTTTTGTGAA
>NC_090246.1:25057753-25065253 GCF_037325665.1 Littorina saxatilis
TCGATATCACTTTTGCACTGAGCTCAGTTTTGCCCAATTGACCAATGGAAATACACGTAACATATGAAATAGCAATATTGGCATCTATCGCATCCTCAGTCTCAACAGCAACATCAGATCCGTCGCCATCCAGCGTGCACGTGTGTGTGTGTGTGTGTGTGTGTGTGTGTGTGCTCGTAACACAACTAAAACTAGCAAAATGCTACTGCAGTAATTTACTTGAATTACTTTGTTTATGGCGCGTACGTTCATGCCTGCAGTATGGCATGTACACTGTTGTCCTATTGTGTGTGCCTTCATTGCAGGAACAATGCTACCAGAATAGCTGTAATGCCTTGACGGGCAAATGCCTGTGCAGCAAGACGCTCACTATTTTGTCCTGCTTTTGTTTCTCCCTCGTAGGAGTTCTGCTGACAGCATTGCTGAAATGCCTCGACTGAAAAATGCCAGCAGCATGACGCTTATCATAATTGTCCTGTTTTCTGTTTCTTCGTCGATGTAGCAATGCTACCAGTCTATCGTTGCAATGCCTCGACAGACAAATGCCTGCCGCGGGACGCTCACCATTTTGTCCTGTTTTCATTTTTTTCTTGTAGCTTTAATTCTTCAACAAAGACTTGTATGCAGTATGACGCTGATCACTTTGTCCATTTTTACATTTAGTCAAGTGTTGACTAAATGTTTTAACATAGAGGGGGAATCGAGACGAGGGTATGGTGTATGTGCGTGTGTCTGTGTGTGTGTCTGTGTGTGTGTCTGTGTGTGTGTGTAGAGCGATTCAGACTAAACTACTGGACCGATCTTTATGAAATTTGACATGAGAGTTCCTGGGTATGAAATCCCCGAACGTTTTTTTCATTTTTTTGATAAATGTCTTTGATGACGTCATATCCGGCTTTTCGTGAAAGTTGAGGCGGCACTGTCACGCCCTCATTTTTCAACCAAATTGGTTGAAATTTTGGTCAAGTAATCTTCGACGAAGCCCGGGGTTCGGTATTGCATTTCAGCTTGGTGGCTTAAAAATTAATTTATGACTTTGGTCATTAAAAATCGGAAAATTGTAAAAAAAAATAAAAATTTATAAAACGATCCAAATTTACGTTTATCTTATTCTCCATCATTTGCTGATTCCAAAAACATATAAATATGTTATATTCGGATTAAAAACAAGCTCTGAAAATTAAATATATAAAAATTATTATCAAAATTTTTTTTTCGAAATCAATTTAAAAACACTTTCATCTTATTCCTTGTCGGTTCCTGATTCCAAAAACATATAGATATGATATGTTTGGATTAAAAACACGCTCAGAAAGTTAAAACAAAGAGAGGTACAGAAAAGCGTGCTATCCTTCTTAGCGCAACTACTACCCCGCTCTTCTTGTCAATTTCACTGCCTTTGCCATGAGCGGTGGACTGACGATGCTACGAGTATACGGTCTTGCTGAAAAAGGGCAGCTACTTGACTAAATATTGTATTTTCGCCTTACGCGACTTGTTATATTTAGTCAAGTTTTGACTAAATATTTTAACATCGAGGGGGAATCGAAACGAGGGTCGTGGTGTATGTGCGTGTGTCTGTGTGTGTGTCTGTGTGTGTGTGTAGAGCGATTCAGACTAAACTACTGGACCGATCTTTATGAAATTTGACATGAGAGTTCCTGGGTATGAAATTCCCGAACGTTTTTTTCATTTTTTTGATAAATGTCTTTGATGACGTCATATCCGGCTTTTCGTGAAAGTTGAGGCGGCACTGTCACGCCCTCATTTTTCAACCAAATTGGTTGAAATTTTGGTCAAGTAATCTTCGACGAAGCCCGGGGTTCGGTATTGCATTTCAGCTTGGTGGCTTAAAAATTAATTAATGACTTTGGTCATTAAAAATCGGAAAATTGTAAAAAAAAATAAAAATTTATAAAACGATCCAAATTTACGTTTATCGTATTCTCCATCATTTGCTGATTCCAAAAACATATAAATATGTTATATTCGGATTAAAAACAAGCTCTGAAAATTAAATATATAAAAATTATTATCAAAATGTTTTTTTCGAAATCAATTCAAAAACACTTTCATCTTATTCCTTGTCGGTTCCTGATTCCAAAAATATATAGATATGATATGTTTGGATTAAAAACACGCTCAGAAAGTTAAAACGAAGAAAGGTACAGAAAAGCGTGCTATCCTTCTTAGCGCAACGAATACCCCGCTCTTCTTGTCAATTCCACGTGCACTGCCTTTGCCACGGGCGGTGGAGTGACGATGCTACGAGTATACGGTCTTGCTGCGTTGCGTTGCGTTCAGTTTCATTCTGTGAGTTCGACAGCTACTTGACTAAATATTGTATTTTCGCCTTACGCGACTTGTTACATTTAGTCAAGTGTTGACTAAATGTTTTAACATAGAGGGGGAATCGAGACGAGGGTCGTGGTGTATGTGTGTGTCTGTGTGTGTGTGTGTGTGTGTGCGTGTGTGTGTGTGTGTGTGTGTGTGTGTGTGTGCGTGTGTGTGTGTGTTTGTGTGTGTGTGTGTGTGTGTGTGTTTCTCTGTCTGACTGTCGGTCTGTCTGTCTGTCTGTCTGTCTGTCTGTCTGTCTGTCTGTCTGTCTCTCTCTCTCTCTCTCTCTCTCTCTCTCTCTCTTTCGCCCCCCCCCCCCCCCGATTTTTGTCTCACGGTTTACCTACCACGACAAATATTAATTCTTTCTACCGCTCTGGTAGGTGATCGTCTCCAACCCGGCAGGGTCGTTTACACAAGAGCTGGGAGTGTTGGTCCTCGTAGGCGTCAACGACATCGAGATGTTCAGCCCAGAATTCGCCCTCTACGCTCCTCCCTCGTACATTGACGTGTGGTTCGATGTCCCGGCCAACAGATCGGCCCCCACGGAGCCCAAGCTGTCCCTGAACTTTGACTACGTGCACGACCCTTTGGTCAACATTGACCTGCAGCTCGCCACCAACTACACTGTGCGCTACGACGACATGGGAGAGTACATCATCACGGCCACGGTCAGCAACATAATGGACAGCAAGGTCAGTTTTGGGGTTTATACATCAAGCTGGTAGTTTGAGATGTAGACTTTCTCTTGAGAACAAACTACGACCTTGAGGTGGGTTGTTTTTCTCCCAAGAACTAGCTATCACGATGGGCAAGCTACTGTTTGCAAAATGTCTGACAGCAATGTGAGCCTTCAGGAAGTCATGTATCTATGAAAATGTGTACGAGTAACCCAAAATCGAGCAGCAGGACTCAATAAAGAACTTTGATAATACTCGCAAGTGGCTGCTTAATTGCTCTGAAAATTAGGGTTGTCATTTTCTACGATTTCTTTATTTGTACTTTTTGTGAAACAAGAGTCTACTTGTATGTCTAATGAAATAATCTGAACAGTCAAACGGAAAATGAAAACAACACTTAGTTATCCAACCAGAAGCGCATACAATGTTCGTCTGCCTGTTTCCCGTATAAAATCAAGAATGGATTTTTCTTACACGAGCGTAAACAGGGCGGGGCTTTAACATAGGGTCGTGCCCAAATACAGTGACCTTGACTTGTTTTGTTTTTATCTCTATGTGACAGGCGTTCGTATATTGTTTTTAAGATCACGCTCATAAGCGTAGCTCGTTGTGCTTCATTTGTATAATTGATTGTACGTGGCATTGCCATTTGTAAGTATCTGAATACAAACTGTTTTAACCACAGTCGTTCATCCGCCCGCTGCACATCATCGACGTTCTGGAAGGCCCTGAGATTAAGCCCGCCTTCCCCAAGGCCCCCAAAGGCCAGCCGCTGGACGTGCACTTCATCCTGTACCGCGGGCCATCGCGACCTCACTGCAATCTCACCTGGTCCTTCGACGATGGTCAGGCTGATAGGATTACAGATCGAACAGGTGAGTGTGTTAAATATGTACGATATCGCGGACCATCGCGACCTCACTGCAATCTCACCTGGTCCTTCGACGATGGTCGGGGTGATATGTTTACAGATCGAACAGGGGAGTGTGTTGAATATGTACGATATCGCGGACCAACGCGACATCACTGCAATCTCACCTGGTCCTTCGACGATGGTCAGGCTGATAGGATTACAGATCGAACAGGTGTGTGTGTGTGTGTGTGTGTGTGTGTGTGTGTGTGTGTGTGTGTGTGTGTGTGTGTGTTAATTATGTACGATATACCGCGTACCATCGCGACCTCACTGCAACCTCACCTGGTCCTCAGTTCGACGATGGTCAGCCTACTAGGATTACAGATCGAACAGGTGAGTGTGTTTAATGATCTACGATCCCGACACATGCACAGCCTGGAGGTCACCTTGCGAGTAATTTACCAATGCTGATAAATATGGCAAAGTCGTCGAGATAAACTTTACTCTTGAAATATTGTGTTTATTGTTCGGGATACATAATTATGTAGAAAGTGATGGACCTTTTTGTATGACGCCGTTATTCACATTCGGACGTCTTCTCAAATGTGTGCGATTTTCATTTGGTTGTCATCTCTTTCTTTCTGATTTTTTTCCTAGAATTTCGAATATAAGTATCATGTTGACTTGCAGAGTACGCTGTCAGCGTGAGTTCGATCCCAGGTTCGGCGGAAATTTATTTCAGAGTCAACTTTGTGTGCAGACTCTCTTCGGTGTCCGAACCCTCCCCCGTGTACACTACATTGGGTGTGCACGTTAAAGATCCCACGATTGACAAAAGGGTCTTTCCTGGCAAAAATTGCTTAGGCACAGTTAATAACTGTCTACCTATACCCGTGTGACTTGGAATAAAAGGCCGTGAAAGGTAAATATGCGCCGAAATGGCTGCAATCTACTGGCCGTATAAAATGTCATCTCACACGGCATCACTGCAGAGCGCCTAGAACTGTACCCACGGAATATGCGCGATATAAGCCTCATTGATTGATTGATTGATTGATTCAAACGAAATCGCAAACATCAGAAATGATCGTGGTGGTGCAATAATCGATACAGCAAAACACAACACTAAAACATGATAGACACTTAAATCAAATTAGTCGTTAATCCCGGAAGAAAGTGACATGAAAAGTTTGTACATTTCACCCCCAAAGTATTGTTGCTTTAAAGATAACCCTCCGAAAGATTAGTTTTTGAGTTGTCCTTTTTCATAGTAACTTAAAACGTCAATACGTTTGACCAACAACAACAACAAACAACAACAAACAACAACAACAGCAACAACAACAACAACAACAACAACAACAACAATCCCAATAAATCAACCCTGCGTAAATAAAAGTTCAGCATAATCTCGGATGACAGTCACTCGAAATATTGTTTCTTTACTGGCAGGTACTGGTCAGGATGGCAAAGACACACTGCAAGTGACCTACCCAGCGCTCAGCTCCAAAACCATCACGGTGACGGCGACATCTCCTCTGGAGTTTGTGACTGTCACCAAAACCATTGAAGTCGTTGAGCCAGTTCTGGACGCTAATCTTGCTGTAACTGTCAACAATGCACATAATGCGTGGGGCAGTAAGTATAACACATTATTTTGTCGGCTCTGTTGTCTATCATAGTAGAGGGACGGGGTGTGTGTGTGTGTGTGTGTGTGTGTGTGTGTGTGTGTGTGTGTGTGTGTGTGTGTGTATGTGTGTGTGTGTGTGTGTGTGTGTGTGTGTGTGTGTGTGTGTGTGTGTGTGTGCGTGTGCGCGCCAGTTTGCCTGTCTGTCTGTCTATCTCTCTCTCTCTCGCCGTCTCTCGTTTCCCCCACTCTCTCTCAATATACATTATCTGCCCTCTTAACATTAGGGCAAGGTTTTACTATGGCGATTCCATTTTACAATCAAATGGATTGTCATTTTGGTCAAACAATTTTTGACGGAGTCCGGATCATGGGATTGCATTTTATCTCGGAAGTTTACACATTAGTTCATAATTGTAAAATTGTAAAATAAATCGATTTTTCACTGCTAGATTAAAATGTAATGCCTAAATCCTGTATTATCACATGATTGGATTGAAAACAAGCTCATAAATCAAGAACATCTTTTGTATGCAAAATCGATACATTTGGCTTTTGTTAATTAAAAAGAAAATGTGTCAGCGCTGTTTCGTCCAGACTATATGATATATACTAGTCGCTGTGAGAAAAAAAACCACAGTGCGTTCAGTTTCATTCTGTAAGGCCCACAGATTGACCAGATGTATTTGTTTCGCCGTACGCTTCTAGTTGTGTTTTGTTTTGGTTTGTTTTAGTTTTATTTCTTACTTTGATTATCAATGCTTACAATCTGTCTTTACAACATTCATGTAGCCGTACCAGAGGTCAGTGTATCACACACCGGCATCGCTCCCTACGACCCTTTTGTTCAAATTGAATGGGGAGACGGTGCTGTATTGACCTCCCTGCCTCTCAACACACCAACGCATGTGTTTTCGCATCCGTACACCATTGACGGACAGATGACAGCTAAAATCATCGTCTTCAATGATGCCTCTTCCGTTGAGAGAATTATTGATGTAAGTACATGCATGCATACAAACATAGACCAACTTTGGGTGTTTTCAAGACATAACTCGTGTCATGTTTATATGCGCTGTGTAAGAGTTATTCTCCTTGGATGTGCTTCGAGATTTGAACACGCCTGATCACAGATGAGCTCCGATGTGCATGCTTTTTATATTTAGTCAAGTTATGACTAAATGTTTTAACATCGAGGGGGGAATCGAGACGAGGGTCGTGGTGTATGTGCGTGTGTCTGTGTGTGTGTGTGTGTGTGTGTGTGTGTGTGTGTGTGTGTGTGTAGAGCGATTCAGACTAAACTACTGGACCGATCTTTATGAAATTTGACATGAGAGTTCCTGGGTATGAAATCCCCGAAAGTTTTTTTCATTTTTTTGATAAATGTCTTTGATGACGTCATATCCGGCTTTTCGTGAAAGTTGAGGCGGCACTGTCACGCCCTCATTTTTCAACCAAATTGGTTGAAATTTTGGTCAAGTAATCTTCGACGAAGCCCGGACTTCGGTATTGCATTTCAGCTTGGTGGCTTAAAAATTAATTAATGACTTTGGTCATTAAAATTCTGAAAATTGTAAAAAAAAATAAAAATTTATAAAACGATCCAAATTTACGTTTATCTTATTCTCCATCATTTGCTGATTCCAAAAACATATAAATATGTTATATTCGGATTAAAAACAAGCTCTGAAAATTAAATATATACAAATTATTATCAAATTTTTTTTTTCGAAATCAATTTAAAAACACTTTCATCTTATTCCTTGTCGGTTCCTGATTCCAAAAACATATAGATATGATATGTTTGGATTAAAAACACGCTCAGAAAGTTAAAACAAAGAGAGGTACAGAAAAACGTGCTATCCTTCTCAGCGCAACGAATACCCCGCTCTTCTTGTCAATTCCACGGGCACTGCCTTTGCCACGGGCGGTGGATTGACGATGCTACGAGTATACGGTCTTGCTGCGTTGCGTTGCGTTCAGTTTCATTCTGTGAGTTCGAC
>NC_090246.1:25070253-25100253 GCF_037325665.1 Littorina saxatilis
ACTGCCACTGGGACGAGTTGTACAATGCTCCCAGGTAAGGATGATTTGTGTGCATTTCCCTCCGCGGGCCCCTCCGTCTGGAACTCCCTGCCGCTTGAGCTTCACTAGAGCCCCTCTCTTGACGCGTTCAAGAGTAGGTTGAAGACTCAGTTCTTCCCGTAGCTGGCTGCGACTTTCATGTTCGACGTGATGTGTTGTGCCCCAAAAGACATTCTTGTGCTGTGCTCTGTGAGAGGTGTTTTCTTTGTGCTTAATATTATTTTGTTTGGACCTAGCTATTGATGTGTACATTGTTGTTAAACAGTTGTTTGTTGTATGTTTATCAGGGTTTGCTAGTGTGTGATAGGGTTCGTGTCCGTCTGTAGATGTTAGTTTCTTTGTTAGTCGTGTGTTGACAACTCTTCGACAAGCGCTTAGAACTGTACCCACGGAATACGCGCTATATAAGCTTCCTATTGATTGATTGATGGAGTGTGTGCTATGCTTTGTGGTGGATGTGTGCAGTGTGCAACGTTTTGTGAATAGCCGATTGTGAATAGGCTTGATGCTCGATCCGTACAATTTTGCAGTCGTTTTTAATTACTAAACAAGTCGCGTAAGGCGAAAATACAACATTTAGTCAAGTAGCTGTCGAACTCACAGAATGAAACTGAACCCAATGCAACGCAGCAAGACCGTATACTCGTAGCATCGTCAGTCCACCGCGCACGGCAAAGGCAGTGAAATTGACAAGAAGAGCGGGGTAGTACTTGCGCTGAGAAGGATAGCACGCTTTTCTGTACCTCTCTTCGTTTTAACTTTCTGAGCGTGTTTTTAATCCAAACATATCATGTCTATATGTTTTTGGAATCAGGAACCGACAAGGAATAAGCTGAAGGTGTTTTAAAATTGATTTGGACAATTTAATTTTGATAATAATTTTTGTATTTTTAATTTTCAGAGCTTGTTTTTAATCCAAATATAACATATTTATATATTTTTGGAATCATAAAATGATAAAGAATAAGATGTACGTAAATTTGGATCGTTTTATAAAAAATATTTTTTTTACAATTTTCAGATTTTTAATGACCAAACTCACTCATTAGTTTTTAAGCCACCAAGCTGAAATGCAATACCAAACCCCGGCCTTCGTCGAAGATTACTTGACCAAAATTTCAACCAATTTGGTTGAAAAATGAGAGCGTGACAGTGCCGCCTCAACTTTCACGAAAAGCCGGATATGACGTCATCAAAGACATTTATCAAAAAAATGAAAAAAACGTCCGGGGATATCATACCCAGAAACTCTCATGTCAAATTTCATAAAGATCGGTCCAGTAGTTTAGTCTGAATCGCTCTACACACACACACAGACAGACAGACAGACACACACACACACACACACACACACATACACCACGACCCTCGTCTCGATTCCCCCCTCTACGTTAAAATATTTAGTCAAAACTTGACTAAATATAAAAAAAAAGAACAGGTGAAGGTTGTCCCATAACCATTATTGGTCGTAGGGGAGTGAAATGGTAGAGATCTCAAACTCTGGGGCCAGCTTTATGAGGGCGGTGCCCACTCCTCTCCCTCGCTGCCTTTGTCTTCCCCGGCCCTATATAGGGCCAGGTACCCATTGGCATTTCCAGCTGGGTGGACTGGAGAGCGCTCGAAAAAATCGGGTATTTGTATTGCCGGGGTGGGGATTAAACCCAAGACATCCAGCGTGAGAAGCAAGCGCTCTACCCACTGTATCACTGTGGATAAACTGGATTGAAAGCTGATTTATTTATTTTTTGAACGGTGATATCATTTATTCAGTATTATTTATATAAGGCAGTCTTGTAGATTTATTAAGGCTCCATGTAAAATTGGCCCTCCGGGGAAGCATGGGGCGGAAAGTTTACGAGTGCAAGGACAGTCAGCGTTGCAGAGTTGTGGGCATTTTTGATGTACGTTTGTTACTTATGCCATGTTCATTGTGTGTGAATATATCACCAAGATGAAGTTTAAAAATGAAATATGGAAATTTCGTAATCTAGCATAACCAAGCCACAAACCAACTGGAAAAGCGTTTTGAACAAACAATTGGAATGTCCGAATATCTGTATGTAATTTAAAATAAAAACAAATCTTGCATAACCTGATAACCTGAGAATAAAACCTGGAACCGGACATTCCCTGCGGCAATTGAACATAAAACCTCGACAACTCAAAATACCTGTAATAATCTAAAGATGAAACCCTGATAACCGGAAATACCCGGCATGATCCGGAAACAACACCCGAAAACCCGAAATAACCAGCATGAGCTGAAAACAAAACCTAACAAACACACACAATCTCAATCTTTATTGCAGGTTATACACTGGAAACCCTCTCAGTATTCCCTCCCTCCTCTATCGAGCACAACTACCTCAACATGGGTTCCTACACGATAACTGCCACGGCCGCGAACGCCTACAGCACGGACACGCAGCAGCGCACCTTCGAGATCACTTCTCTGGACTGCTCCCAGCCTCAGGTCAGCCGGGATTTCACACTTTAGTTGTTGTTGTTGTTGTTGTTGTTGTTGTTGTTGTTGTTGTTGTTGTTGTTGTTGTTGTTGTTGTGGTGGTGGTGGTGGTGGTGTTTTGTGTGTGTGTGTGTGTGTTTGTGTGTGTGTGTGTGTGTGTGTGTGTGTGTGTGTGTGTGTGTGTGTGTGTGTGTGTGCATGATGCTAACAACAAATTCAAGTAGCTACCTCTGCCTGGCTACCAACAGCCTGCACCAGCCCAACACACATACACTCGCTTCATTCTGTTCAGGCACTCCAACACATTAATTGTCCACACCAAATTGTTTGCGGTTTAGTCCGCGTTAAGTGAAATGTTACTGATTTTATTTATGAAAACTCGTAGAAAATTCAACAACAGTTTTCAAAAACATATTTAGAAGAACCTCAACCATGACATTTTGATTAAACTCGAGACAAGCATGAATCTACGAGTCAGTTATATTTTCACAAAACAGCGCTGGTGTTCGATATAGTCAATGTTCTACAAGGCAGCGTTAGCGTTCGAGGCAGTCGTTGTTCTACTAGACGCCGTACGTGTCAACTGTCGAGTTATTTGCCGAAAGTCATTTTTTGGTCAAATATACAAATACCTTTTATCTGTGAATGTGTTTTATTTACAAATCGTTGTGTCTGTTTACGTGTCCTAGGTAAGAGTTTTAGTCTGGGTCTGGCGTCATATGGCTCAAAGAAGGGACATTCAATTTCAATGTTCAAACGATAAAAATACAGAAATGTCCATCGGGCTTCTTCGGTTCAAGAGTTCCGACGAACGTGATTATATTGAGATAAATCAGCGGTCGTATTTTAGTTGTGTTGAGCAGGCGACGAGGATGCATCAATTAAATGCTTGAGGGGAGTGACACTATCGGCGCTGATTTGTATGTATTTGTTATGTTTTGGGGGAAATAACAACGAACGAAAGCAAGCATTCTCCTGTTTGACTATGTATGCGGTACTGGGAAGTCTTTGTACCACTATATATTCACTCGGTTGTAATGGATGCATTATCAGGGAGGTTGCTTGAATTTATTTCCTTTGCCTTTGGCAACTTTTCTGGAAAGATCATAACAGTGTTGGCAATTTCCTAAAGCTTTGAGGCAGTACTTGGTGTCGCCTTTCCTTCGCTATGGAAACACATGCGGCAGATCTTGCCGAAATGACCACAACGAGATTAAAGAAATGTCAGGGTTTAGTCCCAAATTAACCCCATGGGAGTGACGTTACGTACCGAAAAGAGAGCGACCGTTTGGGGTGATTCACTCAGTGGGACCGTGAGCCTCATGGGGAGTGAAATCGTGTACTTGTCAATGTCGGCGTTTTTCGAATGCCAACGACAGAGCAGACTCAAGACTCAAGACTCAAGACTCAAAGATGTCAATGTCCTTATACAAAACAAGGAAAATTGACTCGCAGTGTCAGGCGGTTTAAAACATAAATAACATCTCAATCACTAACAGTTCAAAATGTCATTAAAAAGATCCATGACATTCTTAGCAATCACTCATGAAAACAGACACCCACATTAACACACGCACAAGCACGCAGTCTCGTCCGCACACACACACACACACACACACACACACACACACACACACACACACACACACACACACACACACACACACACACACTAACCATCTTCCTTGTATACCCTCTCTCGTCTCCCCTTTCCGTTATTAAACTTGCAACGAATTAAAAATGCTCTGCGTAAACTGTGTTGTACACCTAAAGTTAGAATATCTTACAAGTTCATTTGAATAAGAGACATGATTGCACTTGATTATGAATTCCACAAGCCACAGGACAAACAGATAATCGGCACATAACTGTAGTTTTACGTCAATCTAACAGTATTTTGCAGTTAATGTATTTATTATAAAAAGTTCAAACGCTCATAAATTTACTCTACTCTCATGTGCAGGTGGTCATCGACAATTCGACCACCGACTTCAGATTACCACGCGAGTTCAAGAAAGGAAGCCCAATTCTGATTTGTGGCATTCCTAGAATTGCGTGCGCTGTCTTCAATAACGTCAAAACGTGGACCGTCGAACATGTGGATGAAATGTGGGGCAACGTAAGTTTATTCATTTTTGAAGCATTTCTGTTTATGTGTATTTGATTGGTTGGTTGCTTGGTTGCTTGATTTATTGATTTATTGGTTGATTGATTGATTAACTGATTGATTGATTGATAGATGCAGTAAGTTTGATTGATTGATTTATTGATTGTTTGAATGATTGATTGATTGCCTGTTTTAATAATTGATTGATTGCTTGTTTTAATAATTGATTGAGTGATTGAGTGATTGCTTGATTGCTTAATTGATTGATTGGTTGATTGATTGATTGATTGGTTGATTGGTTGATTGATGGAGTTAGTGTGTCAGTTAAATGGTTGTTAATGTACAATAGGAATTTCCCTTGTTTATGGTTTCTCTTCCTCCTCCTCCTCCTCTTCCTCATTTTCGACTTCATGTTCGACTTCATTTTCCTCGTTAACGTCCTCCTTCTCTGCTTTTATTTTCGGAAGCTATAACTTTTGAATTTGGTGAGGTTATAACCTGATGTCCCTGACACATTGTGTATACCCACTGCTGTCTGCCAGGGTAACACTGGTGCCACTCAGTAGAACTTTACTTTACCACTGCGGATCGATCGTTCGCTCTTCTTGATCTTTCGGGCACCCACTTGTTTTCGAGTGAAGTTAACGTGTGTGTGTGTGTGTGTGTGTGTGTGTGTGTGTGTGTGTGTGTGTGTGTATGTGTGTGTGCGTGTATGCGTGGATGTGTGTGTGTGTGTGTGTGTGTGTGTGTGTGTGTGTGTGTATTTGTGTGTGTGCAGACGACTGGCACTGTGGACCTGACCACCCATAACGTGGACACGAGCACTGCGGAGCTGAGTCTGAAGCCCTGGACCTTGGAATACGGCCTCTATAAGGTCACCTTCGACATGAAAATGGTCGGCCTCGGCCTCGAGTTCAGGGCCAGCACCCACAGGTAATATTGACGGGCGATAGATGTCTGGCTGGCTGGCTGGTAGGATTGAATGTTGACTGGCTCGCAGGATGGCTGGATCGGTAGAGAGGGTGAAGTAAGGAGATGGTCGGTTGTTGTTTTTGTTGTTTTCAACTTCCCTTCAATCGATATGGCTATGCAGAGAGAGAGAGAGAGAGAGAGAGAGAGAGAGAGAGAGAGAGAGAGAGAGAGAGAGAGAGAGAGAGAGAGAGAGAGAGAGAGAGAGAGAGAGAGAGAGAGAGAGAGAGAATTGAACTTTATTTAACAAGGATTAAGATTTAAGGCTACGCCTTTTCTTACAATCTGTCCTTGGGACGCATAGACACACAATTATATTATTAAAAAATTAAAAATTAAAAAGTTAAAAAGTTAACCAACAAAACGAGGTCGGAAAACTTCAGCACGTGATAATAAAGATGACGATGATGATGATGATGATGACGATGATGATGATGATGATGATGATGATGATGATGATGATGATGATGATGATGATGATGATGATGATGATGATGAAGATTAGGCATGAAGAGCACACATATGTGGTTATTCATAAAATCAAATGCATACTATGCAGGTAATTGTAAATACAAGCTGGTAGCAATCGAACATGTAGCAACAGTACAACAAAAATATGTTCAGAACATACAATGCACAGCATATCCTTGACGTAATACTAGGTGTGGCAAATTAAAAGGCGTTAAACTACTCAGACATTAAGTGGTTTTTAACACATTTTTTAAAACTTTGTAATGACTTTAAGTGCTCAAAGGATGATGGAAGCGAATTCCAAACTGAAGTACCCGAAAAAGCAAGACTGGTCTTATACAGGTCAATTCGTGGAATCGGTGATAGAGAGAGAGAGAGAGAGAGAGAGAGAGAGAGAGAGAGAGAGAGAGAGAGAGAGAGAGAGAGAGAGAGAGAGAGAGAGAGAGAGAGAGAGAGAGAGAGAGAATGTTTATTTCAGAATCAGAATGTTTATTTGCAAAAACTCACATTGTTTATAGCAAAAGGGGGTTGGGTAATCGAACGATCCATGAACATCTGTGTACATATTGGTTACACAAAAACAATGCATCGTGATTCGGTCCGAAGCATCCAACTTGTAATCCAAGTCAGGAAATAACTTTTCCGTTTCGAACACGGTATTGTTCCATCGATCGCGGTATTGTTCCATATCGATCGCGGTATTGTTCCATATCGATCGCGGTATTGTTCCATATCGATCGCGGTTTGTCACAAACACACATGAAATATGTGTGCCCTGTAGTTAAGCGACAATAGTCAGTCTGGCATGGCACGGAGGTAGCACTGTACCAGTGTAGACACGACATGAAGGTCAGTAGTGAGATGGTCGATTTCTTCTCTAAAGACGTTGCGGTCGACTTGGGGCAGACGCCGGACACACGGGGGCGTTTCCTCCTCTTCTCGGAATGACGTTGTCTGTGCTGTTTCGCAGTCGTATGTCAGGACGTAGTCGTCTCCCCTTGCAAACAGCGTCTTCTTTCCACCTTTTCTTTCGCACACTACTTTTGTGAGAGTGCGGTTCCTCTTTCTGTTTAACAGTTTCTCTCTAAGTCGCACGTTCTTTGAGCAGTGTGAGGCTAAGTCGTAGACATCATCTGGTTCAAACTCACGGTCCGTTGCTGCCAGTTCAGCTGTAGTGGTTCCGTCGTCTGCTGTCTGTGGCGTCACAGCACTACACACCCAAGGGTTGACATTCTCGCACGTGGTTGAGCTTGCAGTGTCACAGTGGGCAGGTGCGTGAGTGACACTGGTTTGCACATCCTGCACGTGCTGGGTAGAAGAAGCACGGCTATTGTTGACAGGGGCCTCTACCGATGACGCTGTGTTCTGTTCCGCTTCAGCTGCTTTGCGTTGCACGAAGTTCTTTCTTCTTGTTTCATCACGCTTTACTTGTGACCTGCTTTTCTTCCTGTAGTGAGCTATGTTGGCTTGGTCTGATGGCGGCCCAGCAAACCTCAACACAACTGTTGTACTGTCACCTTCCCCCTGGATTTTCCAAGAAGATAGCCCAACTTCGTCCACTAAGTTGATCAGGAACTGTTCCAGGCGATGTGGCAGTCCCGTTTGTGACATTTTTGGTCGGCAATAGTAGCTTAGGAGAAGATACTTATCAAATGTTGCGGAGCTCCGAAATTTGCGTCCTTCTCTGGTGGTAAGGGCAGACCACCGAGAGAGAGAGAGAGAGAGAGAGAGAGAGAGAGAGAGAGAGAGAGAGAGAGAGAGAGAGAGAGAGAGAGAGAGAGAGAGAGAGAGAGAGAGAGAGAGAGAGAGAGAGAGAGAGAGAGAGAGAGAGAGAGAGAGAGAGAGAGAGAGAGAGAGAGAGAGAGAGAGGAGGTATTACACACCGGTACGACCGAACTAAGGTATCAATAAATTACTGTTGTGCAGCGGGTTGAAAGAATACCCTATACCTCGGAGATATACCTTCACTCGGTCTCAACGACGTCACGTGACATGTTATATGGTGGAAGAGAATGTTGTCGCTTATTTTCCACCCTGAGTTCGGTAAGACTGAAACTATGCTCTGTCACGGAAAGAACTATCCAAACTTGGAAGCACAGCCGCGGTTGTCCTGTAAGTTCTCGATCCATGTTAAACCCTCATCCTCAAAAGGAAATTAAGCGACAGCATTCTCTTCCACCATATAACATGTCACGTGACGTCGTTGAGACCGAGTGAAGGTATATCTCCGAGGTATAGGGTATTCTTTCAACCCGCTGCACAACAGTAATTTAACGTTACCCTAGTTCGGTCGTACCGGTGTGCAATCCGAGAGAGAGAGAGAGAGAGAGAGAGAGACAGAGACAGAGACAGAGACAGAGACAGAGACAGAGAGACAGAGAGACAGAGAGAGAGACTACTCTTTTTTTCAAATCCCGTTGTGAGTATTTCAGGATCTCTGCTTTCTGAAGCGAGCATGTGCCATGTTGGTTGTCAGAGGAACGGTTTAATGTCATGCCAACGAATAGGTTCTAGATGAAGATCGCACAACTTGATTTAGGAGAATTATCACAGTGAGGAATATTTCTGGTTTTTCTTACTATAGGCCTACATTTGCCTAGAATCTAAAACAAATCCGCTTGTTCCTCTCCTAGTCAGTTCCTGTACCCAAAACCCATAGATAAACTAACAAGCAAACAGATAGACGTGCATTGATGTGACAAAGAAATGAGCATACCCCCACCCTTCCCCCGAAAAAAGAAGGGGGAGGGGGGGGCAACACAAAACAAGGAAAATCGAATGAACTGTTTGCTTTCAGTTACATCAAGGTGGAGAAGTCCGACTTGGTGGGACTGATGGTTGAAGGAGGAACCAGTGAGATCGTCAGGGGGAAATCGGGTGGTTCCCTCGTGCTTGAACCTCTCAAGTTCTCCTACGATCCGGATGTAGTGAACAACTCGGCGGTCAACTCTGTAAGTGATGCACTTAATGTATAGCTATTTGCATTGAATTCTGTTCAAACATAATTATCTTCCTTCCTATGCTAACGTTTGTGTTAACAAAGAAAAAAAAATACAGTAAAACCTCCCACTAACGACCTTGAAAATGTCCAGAAAAATCGGTCGTAAAAAGGAGGGGTCTTTATTGGGAGTTTGGGAGGTCTAATTTTTTTCACAGGGGTGGCAACTGTTGGGCAGTTCAGTCGTAAAAGTTGTGTCCGTTATCCTATTTTTGTTCCCATTTGATGTGCATATGGATAAGCATGATGTACGTGCATACACCAGCGCACAAACGGGCAGGCATAACACAAACACACACACACACACATACACACATGTTGCGTGACTAATGGCGTGCGTGTTCCGCGTGTGCTGGGTAATTATGAACTTTAACACTCACTGGTTAAAAGGTCAAAGTTGTTATTGACCCTATTTTGGTAGGTCGGTCGTCGGAAAAAAGAGGGCGTCGTTCTTGGGAGGTTAGTTACAGTGTGAAAAGCATCCGTGCCGAGAAATTCGGTCGGAAAAAGGATGGGGTCGTTCTTGGGAGAGGTCGTTACGGGAGGTTCCACTGTAGTTAAATGGAACTTTATTTACACAAAGTCGAAACCACTGTTCAATTACGAATCGAATATGTAAGGCTATTTTTTTTTTTTATTAAACGTGAATGACTTAGAACTAAAAAGTTGAAAATGTGTGATTGACTTGCATTATTTTTATTTCAGTACCTAAACGTGGTCAACTGGACATGTACCTTTAAGAATGGAAGCACTGCTACAGGTTGCCCTACCATTAGTAGTACGTCACGGTCAGTGTCGACCGTCATGGGTTCTCTGACGGCCGGGGAGATCTACAGATTCAACGTTACCCTGAACAAGGATACACGCTTCACAGTGGCGTCCGTTGACGTTGTGGTTGTGAACGGCGATCCTCCACACATCACCATCAAGTAAGTGTCGGTTGTCGCTGTCCCGCGCGTACGCTAAGTGCAGTGACCTACTTTCAAGCCTAAACGGTAGTGAGTAACTAGTTTGGTTTGCCAGCTGTTTTTTCACGTCCCTTGAAAGGCACAGTACGCCTCCCGTAAATCATCACAGATACTGTCAGGCTTTTACACACAGTACAAACACCCTTCCATTTGAACGCTCACCAAACGGGAACATCCTAGGTGCCCTACGTAAAGAGCGAGCAATTTTTAAAGAATTAATTTTGCGCCGATTGCTCAGAGACAATCGGACCGTGGTCATGCGTTTTGGCGCTAGACCTAACTTTTAAAATCTAAATAATAAATTGACAGCTGGTTACACAAACATTCTTAAATCATAAAAGAATTCTTTTTTCATCAAGACAAGATCAGCACAATTCGACGTTTTGAAAGTTTGAAAAAAGAAAAGCCCGGAAGCAGGGTCACGCAAGGTCGTGGTTCTCGTAGCAGACGACGGTTTATGTTCCTCTGAACAGTCAAAAGCCATCGCTAGAGTTCTTGTGAACCACAGCCGTTTGTTTCGTACATAATAACGTGCTATCGCAGATAAGCTCAAATCGAGTCGCATTCAAATTACTAACTGACGACTACATTGTGAAAAAGGGAAACTGGATCACACGGGTTCACGATGGCTCAGGGGTAAGATAGACCACGCAAAAATAAATTCTTTGAAAATTGCTCGCTCTTTACGGAGGGCACCTAGGATGTTCTCAAGCGGTGAGTGTTTAAATGAAAGGGTGTTTGTACTGTGTGTAAAAGCCTGACAGTATCTGTGATGGTTTACGGGAGGCTTACTGTGCCTTTAACTGATAGGACTATGCCGGACCGATGCAAGCTTGTTTTCTTTCTCAGTTCACACGGTAGTTCCCGTGTTTGAAATTATTTACATGTGTGTCTGTCTGTCACTGTAAAATAAAGAAGGTTCTAAAAAGCTGATGTCCTTTTTTTGGCTCACGAAGTGTAGCCTATGCGATCGTAACTTTGTCTGTCTGTGCGTGCGTGCGTGCGTGCGTATGTGCGTATGTGCGTGCGTGCGTGTGTATGTCTGTGGTAGAAACTTCAACATTTCGTCATTTGAAGACGTCACATTATGGCCTAAGAGGGTTAGACGTCACGCGAAGGAATGTCTCGGTCATTGTTATTTTGAGCGGGCCGAGACTAGTTGGCAGTCGTGTCTGTAAGTAGGCTACATGCAGACAGACAGATCTAGATCTAGTGTCTCGCTTTCTTGCACAGTGTCACCTATGCTTACTGTGTGTGTGTGTGTATGTGTGACGGAGTGATTGAGTTTCTGTTACTGTTTGTCGATTTCTTACGTGAGCCTTGAAGGCTTCGCCTCTTGTTTACACTTGTTACTTCAAATCTTCTTACACATGTAGGTCTCCTTCGACTAGATATGAAACCTTTCCGGGGAGACATCCCGGAATCCAGCTAGGAATTAGCAGACACCTCAAACGAACAAACGCAACAACAAAAACCAGAGCGGTGTTTATTCCAGATTTGTACAATATTGCCCAGCAAAATAATTACGTTTAACCGAGAGCAGTATCGTGGTTTAAGATAGGCCTACTAAGTTGTTTTTTTTCCGGTTTTGCACAGTAAGGCGTAGGTGCAAGAAACGTTCATTTGGAGCCTAAAGCAGCATTCCGCTCTTGCGAACAGTAATGGTGTTTCAGATAAGTATTTGTCTATGCGTAAGTAACCAGAAAGGTTCACGTTCCAGACACAGTCGCTCGGAGCTGAATCAGCCTGACGCGACTGAAGGCAGTAACGTTGATTCAGATAATAATGCTGCGTCGCTCACAAGAAATAACGGTTTTAGGTGTGACGAAAAAAAGAACAGGGCCTGAGTACGGTGATAAATACAATACTTATTTTACAACCATTTGAAAAATACAATACATCCCCCGTGGCTGCCCGCATAACGCAATCGTTTTTATCGTGTTTTGAACTTGCCTGTGTTACAGCACAGAGCAGAGTCCGTCCCGCACTTTGCTTTGTGTACATCAAGTGGCCACCCAAACACCCGCACAACACATCATTTTCACGAGAAAAACACGTTTATTTGTTTGCTTTGTCTGTATTACACACTTCTATTTACATTTACCACTGACACACAACCTGGGATCCAGGGGCAACGCCTCGTTGGGAGGTCTGGAAAATTTTAGCTATTCTATAAACAATTTGTGGCTTATCCTTGATTTTAAACATGATCAACTGGTGTCAGCAGCCACTCATTATTTCTTTTAAAGTTAGTATTAAACAAGAGGCGAAGCCTTCGAGGCTCACGTAAGAAATCGACAAACAGTAACACAAACTCAATCACTCCGTCACACATACACACACACACACACACACACACACACACACACACACACACACACACACACACACACACACACACACACACACACACACACACACACACACACACACACACAGAAAGAGCATAGGTGAAACTGTGCAAGAAAGCGAGACACTAGATCTAGATCTGTCTGTCTGCATGTAGCCTACTTACAGGGACACGACTGCCAGCTAGTCTCGGCCCGCTCAAAATAATAATGACCGAGACTTTCAGTACTTCCTTCGCGTGAGGTCGAACCCTTTTACGTCATAATGTGACGTCAATGTAATGTGACGTCTTCAAATGTTAGAGTTTCTACCACAGACATACACACGCACGCACGCACGCACATACGCACGCACGCACAGACAGACAAAGTTACGATCGCATAGGCTACACTTACGTGAGCCAAAAATGGCAATTTATCTTCACTGATATCTGCTCCCGACATCATACAGTATGGTTAGAAGGAAGACATGTCGCATAGGATTGGCAGTTAAAACTGTACAAAAATGATACTGATTAAACAATTACCTATTCCCCCGGCATTACAGCCAGAAACAAGAACAAAAATCACAGACAGAATTTTTTTTAATAATTTTTTTTTACAGCCGAAGGGGGAAGGGGGGGGGGACCCCTGTAACCACCCCCCTAATCCGCCCCTGACCAGCCTATCAGCTGTTTCATACATGTACTTGCCTTTGCGTAGGTGTACAGCGGGGAGCGTGTGCCATCAGCTACCCAACGGCTACTTGGTGCTCAAGTCCGCGAGGCTGGGTCTGAGCGCCGAGTGCCAGAACTGTCTCGATCTCACTCCTGATGTGCTGGACTACAACTGGAACATCTCACTCAGCTCCTTCAGATGGCCCGATGGCTGGAGACCTCTGCAGCAGATCGATATTGAGAAGGACAGAACCATCGGTGAGATCATTATCACTGATGTATTAAGTACAGAGTTCTTAGGCAGTGTTACTGGCGATTTTTTGGGGAGAGGGGCGGGGGGGGGGGGGGGGGGGGGATCTGGTTTGCTGAAGGGGGTCGGGGATGTGTGCGGGATGTGTGGTCTGACGCGCTACGTACTTGTTTGGGTTTCATAAAGCTCAGCGCGTATAAATTGCTGTTACTTCTTATTCTTGGGTTTTGTTATAAGTGTTATCTCCCCCTCCTCCTCACCCCACCCACCTCCCACTCACCCCCACCCCTTGTGAAATGTGCTGCTCATGTGTTAGAAAGACAGAGAGAATGTTACTTTGTTTCTGAGTTGCCTGAAAAGAAATTGTTGACAGCAACACTAGACTTGAACGTAATGTGGCTGCATTCTGCGGCCCAGTGTGTTTTCCCCTTTGTTGCTATCATCACGATTTGGTTTCCAGCGATCGTTGGTAGTGACATTGCTATGTACTTGTTTGTTTGTTTGTTTTATTTTGTCGTTGTCGCTTCTTTACTGCGTGAAGGATAGGGCATATTTTTTCACAGGTGCTGCTACTGCTAAAAAAGATGATGATGATGATGATGATGATGATGATGATGATGATGATGATGATGATGATGATGACAAAAAAGGCAAAAGTACTTAGTTTGAACCCGTTCAAAAGATAAGTGTTGTAGTTTTAGATCCCTTCAGAAGTACGTAGTTTTAGATCCCTTCAGCAGTACAAAGAAGCGATATCGTCACCCCACTACATGGGAATGCCAAAATGCAGTGTCCGCTCGATATGATGACTTTTCCCTTTCGAAAATATGCCCATCGCAGATATGTGTCCACTGTGACGCTATCGCTTGTCCTGCAAGGCATTCAACTCTTCCATGGCGCATTTAAAGCCCCTGCATAGCTATATCCCAACATTGTTGTCATTTTGAGGTCACTCTAAGATACAGCTTAATTGCCACCCTCTATTGCAGAAAATGATTCTTAGATATTCATCGCATTCATGCGTCGCTGGTCACCCCACGTCATACATTCACACACACATTCATGCATGTAGCTGTGAACACGTGTGTTTGTTTTTATTCATAACGAGCTGGGGGTAAACAAAACTAAAAACTAAATGAAGATGCTGGGGACTTTGCAGGAGCTAAATCCAAAGAGATCTCGCTCCAGCCGTCCCTCTTCGAGGCTTTCAAGGAATTCAAGCTGTACAAGGCTAAGGTTTCCGTCACACGTACTGGGGTAACGGGGTGGGCAGCTACCCACATCAAGCTCAACGACCCGCCCACAGGAGGCGAATGCAGTATAGAGCCCAAGGTATGGTCTTGTTTGGGGTTGTTGGATGATGCATGTGTTGGTTTAAACAAGATGTTATTCAGAACAAGGGGTTGCAAATACAAAAGGAACAATTGTACGGTTACTTGTGTGTGTATGTGTGTGTGTATGTGTGTGTGTGTGTGTGTGTGTGTGTGTGTGTGTGTGTGTGTGTGTGTGTGTGTGTGTGTGTGTGTGTGGAGCGTTTCAGAGTAAACCACTGGACGATCTTTATGAAATATTTCATGAGAGTTCCTGGATATGATATCCCCAGACTTTTGTTCATGTTTTTGATAAATGTCTTTGATGACGTCATATCCGGCATTTTGTAAAAGTTGAGGCGGCACTGTCACACCTCATTTTTCAATCAAATTGATTGAAATTTTGGCAAAGCAATCTTCGACAAAGGCCGGACTTTGATATTGCATTTCATCTTGGAGGCTTAAAAATTATTTAATGACTTTGGTCATTAAAAATCTGAAAATTGTAATTAAAAGTATTTTATTTTAAAACAATCCAAACTTACGTTTATCGTATTCTTCATCATTTTCTGATTCCAAAAACATATACATATGTTATATTCGGATTAAAAACAAGCTCTGAAAATTAAAAATATAAAACTTGTGATTAAAATTAAATTTCCGAAATCGATTTAAAAACAATTTCATCTTTTTCCTTGTCAGTTCCTGATTCCAAAAATATATAGATATGATATGTTTGGATTAAAAACACGTTCAGAGAGTTAAAAAGAATAGAGATATATATATAGAAAAGCGTGCTATCCTCCTCAGCGCAACCGCTACCGCGCTTTTCTGGATTGTTAATTTCACTGCCTTTGCCACGAGCGGTGGACAGACGATGCTACGAGTGTACGGTCTTGCGGAAAAAATGCAATGCGTTCAGTTTCATTTTGTGAGTTCGACAGCTTGACTTAATGTTGTTATTTCGCCTTACGCGACTTGTTTTCTGTTTCTCCATGGTAGGAGCAATGCTACCATGTACAGTCTATAGTTGCAATGCCTCGACAGACAAATGCCTGCGACGGGACGCTCACCATTTTGTCCTATTTTCTGTTTCTCCTGGCGCAATGCTAACATTAAAGCTGTACTTCCTCAACAACAAAAATGCATGCAGTATGACGCACACTATTTTGTCCTGTTTTTACTTTCTCCATTGTACGAGCATTGCAACCAGCATAGCTGAAATGCCTCGACGAATGTCTTGCTGCAAGACGCTCACAATTATATCCTGTTTTCTGTTTCTCCATTGTTTTTCTTCTTCTTTTTTGTTTAAAAGTATATCTTTATAATTCCCCGACAGTCAAAGTTTTCTGTTTCTCAAATGTTCCATCAGTGTTACCAGTATAGCTGCATTAATTGCGTCGACGGACAAATGCCTGCAGCATGGCGCACACTCATGTATCCTGTCTTCTGTTTCTCAATCGTAGGAGCATTGCTACGAACATAGTTGCAATGCGTCGGAGAAATGCCTGCAGGATGATCTCGTAAATGTCTCCAAGTGTCTCCGCAATGACAAGTACTGCAAGGTACCGTTTGTTAAGGAAGAAGAAGATTTTTTGATTTTTTTTTTTTTTTTTGGGTGAGAGTGTGAACAATATGCGGAACAGAAGGGGTAGGATGGGATGGACAGGAGGGTGCCCAGAGCGGGGGCTGCTATAGCTTGGATGCGTGTGTATGTATGTATGTGTGTGTGTGTGTGTGTGTGTGTGTGTGTGTGTGTGTGTGTGCGTGTGTGTGTATGTGTGTATGAATGTGTGTGTGTGTGTGCGCGCGAGCGTGTGTGTTTGCGTGTGTGTGTGCGTGAGTGCGTATGTGTGAGTGTGTATGTGTGTGTGTGTGTGTGTGTGTGTGTGTGTGTGTGTGAGTGCGGGCTTTTATGCGTGCGTTTTTGGTTTTTATCAGATTACTCGCACTTTGAAGGACAGCACATACCACATTACAGCGGAATGCGTTGACGACATCTGTTATTACCAAGAATTCACAGACCAGGGGGGACAACAGATTTCTAACTGCTGCAAGGAAAACCTGTGCAATAAAGAGAGCATTCTGCATGGCTCTGCAAACAAGGCTTGGCAAGGTTACTTCCCCTACCTTCTTGGATCGATGACTTTGATTTATTATTTGGTTAGATATTAGCTTTTTATTCTTTTGTCTTTTTGTAGGTGGTGTCTTTTTCTGTGTTTCCTTTGTATTTTGTACTTTTTTTTCTCTCCCCCCTTTGCTTATTTGTGTGATTTTTACATTAGGTCAAGTTTTAGTCAATTTGTTCAACACAGACTAACCGGCACGGTTGGCCTAGTGGTAAGGCGTCCGCCCCGTGATCGGGAGGTCGTGGGTTCGAACCCCGGCCGGGTCATACCTAAGACTTTAAAATTGGCAATCTAGTGGTTGCTCCGCCTGGCGTCTGGCATTATGGGGTTAGTGCTAGGACTGGTTGGTCCGGTGTCAGAATAATGTGACTGGGACATGAAGCCTGTGCTGCGTCCGTGTGTGTGTGTGTGTGTGTGTGTGCGTGTGCGTGTGTGCGTGCGTACGTGTAGACCAATTCCAGGAAAACTACGTATACTAGACAGTTTTCTTTTTTATGAGACTTTGCATGGAAATTTTTCCTGATAATACCCCGCCACATATTTTATATATATGTATATATATATATATATTATTTTGTATATATATATATATATATATAAATGTTTTTGATGAAGTACGTCGTATCCTGCTTTGCAAAAGGTGAGGCCGCACTACGTTGACGTCTTTTTTTTTCTTGTCTTTTTGACTCAAATTGACTGACATTTTGGTCAAACAATCTTCGACTCAATCCGGACTATGGGATTGCATTTCAGCTCGGAAGCTGAACAACTAATTAATGAGTTTGGTTAATACACATTTCAAAAATCTAATTCAAATTCAACGTTCACTAACAAATTCAAAAAAATGATTTCTTTGTAGTTTTTACCATTCTCTGACTCCAAAAATATAAAGATGTAGGGCTTATGTCATGTTGATTAAAAGAATGTGCTAAAATGAAAGAAATTTGGTTGATGCAAATCAGGTCATTTCTTTATGTCTCGCCGAGACCAGCTCGACCCGTCCAATCCTTAGGCCAAACAAAAATATATGTTGGTTTAAGGTAACATGAAAAATAAAATAGGGTCGGTAGGTCGGCGTTTTTATTTAAATTTTTTTAAATTTTTAGTCTCGGTATGGTTCGCAAAATGTGCCAGAAGTTTTTATTTATTTTTTATTTATTTTTTGTTCATTTGTTGCCTCTGCTATTTTGCGAATAGTGAAAAAAGAGGGGCGTTCAAGAATTGGGGAGAAAGGCGTGAACGAAAAGCATTTCCAGTGGCTAGAGCACGCACACACACACACACACACACACACACACACACACACACACACACACACACACACACGCACGCACGCACACACACACATATACGCACACACGCACACACACACACACGCGCGCACACGCGCACACACGCACACAAGCACACACACACGCACACACACACACACACACACACACACACACACACACACACATAATGATACACACACACACATAATCATTTGCTTGATTTGCAAATCTTTCTATGCACGGTAACAGACACAAAAGTTGAAAGCTTTTGCAATCACTAACGTCGGACGGATGGGGACGATCGAAGAAAGCGCAAATAAAGTTGTTTTTTTAAATTTTTTATTGCGACGCCTTATTTTGCCTTTCTGCACTTGTAACTTGTATTTAAAAAGCACATATTTGTATACAGTGTATTTCTATTATCGATTACGTTGTTTGTCGATTGTATCTCACGTGGACTTTTACGTAAGTGTTGCTCGTACGAGTAAAAGCCCACCCCGCATATTCAAGGCTATATCGAGTGTGCGCCTCCGCATCCGGACTGTTTTGTTCAATCAATGATCGTGATGCTGTGAATAGTCTCCAACACGGAGGCACTTTTATTCCGATCCAGGCGTTGCGGGAGTGCGATACCAAACTGTTTTGGCTGCTTTATTTCTTTTTGAATTTTAGCAAACTCCAGACCGTTTTAAATGGTGAAATTTCACATATATATCTGCGCGGGACACATCAATGAACATAATAGTTAAGCTTAGCAGTTCTTTTATCGACAAGTTGGCGCGTAGAATGAAATGAAAGAGGACGAACATGTTAAAAATATGGACGGATCTACAGCAAATCGGTTCGTATGTTCGTTTGCGTGTAAATTTATCGCTGAAAACCACACATATACCAGGTACATACCTTATTTATCCACACAAACATCAATAAAGGCTGTAGGTAGTTTCAAAGAGACACAGTTTGCTTTGAATGGAGGACACTAATAGTGATAAAGAGACCAAAAAGTAATGTACTCACGTTAAAATGACGAACACGGAACGAATAACGGCGACGTTTCGACCTAAGGGTCTTCTTCAGGCACAAAAACACAAAAGTACACACACAAAAAAGAAGAAGAAAGACGATAGAACAAATAAAGAGGAGAACAACTGACAAAACAACTGCACTGCACAAACCGACAAATGACAAAGACAGAGAAGCAAGGGAAGCTACTCGAGGAGAATGAAAAGCGGCAGTTTTGAGGTCTGTAGACCAAACAAAATGTGAGGGGGGGGGGGGGGGTTGCGTGAAAGGGAACGAAAGAGGAGACTCGCGTACCCGTGCGGACACACACACACACACACACACACACACACACACACACACACACACACACACACGCGCACACACACACACACACACATACACACAAGGTGGAACAGCGGGGGGAAGGTTGAGATGAATGAATTAACGGCGAATGTTAATTCCATCGGGGCAGGTAGTGCCAAGGGATGATATGATGTGGGACTCCCTGAGTTTGCGCTCGAAGGAGTCGCCACGTACTTGCCACAGAGCCATGACTCTGACATGATCAAGTGAGTGACCAGCGGCGGTGAAGTGAAGGGATACTGGCCTATTGCGGGAATGACGGATGTCAGCCAGATGCTCGGAGAAACGCACCTCAAGGGTGCGCGCGGTTTCTCCGATATAAATCTGGCGACAAGAGAGGCAGACGATCGCATAGACAACGTTGTGACTTTGACAGTCAAACGTTCTCTTGACCGTGAAGGAGCCCTCCCTCGTGGCTCCTTCACGGTCAAGAGAACGTTTGACTGTCAAAGTCACAACGTTGTCTATGCGATCGTCTGCCTCTCTTGTCGCCAGATTTATATCGGAGAAACCGCGCGCACCCTTGAGGTGCGTTTCTCCGAGCATCTGGCTGACATCCGTCATTCCCGCAATAGGCCAGTATCCCTTCACTTCACCGCCGCTGGTCACTCACTTGATCATGTCAGAGTCATGGCTCTGTGGCAAGTACGTGGCGACTCCTTCGAGCGCAAACTCAGGGAGTCCCACATCATATCATCCCTTGGCACTACCTGCCCCGATGGAATTAACATTCGCCGTTAATTCATTCATCTCAACCTTCCCCCCGCTGTTCCACCTTGTGTGTATGTGTGTGTGTGTGTGTGTGCGTGTGTGTGTGTGTGTGTGTGTGTGTGTGTGTGTGTGTGTGTGTGTGTGTGTGTGTCCGCACGGGTACGCGAGTCTCCTCTTTCGTTCCCTTTCACGCAACCCCCCCCCCCCCCCCCTCACATTTTGTTTGGTCTACAGACCTCAAAACTGCCGCTTTTCATTCTCCTCGAGTAGCTTCCCTTGCTTCTCTGTCTTTGTCATTTGTCGGTTTGTGCAGTGCAGTTGTTTTGTCAGTTGTTCTCCTCTTTATTTGTTCTATCGTCTTTCTTCTTCTTTTTTGTGTGTGTACTTTTGTGTTTTTGTGCCTGAAGAAGACCCTTAGGTCGAAACGTCGCCGTTATTCGTTCCGTGTTCGTCATTTTAACGTGAGTACATTACTTTTTGGTCTCTTTATTGTTCCCTCTCACATGCAGTCGCCATTGTTTAATACTAATAGTGATGTTGGCGGGAACGCTTTGCTTCCGCGATCGGGGGTGCGCTCTCGGTATAGCCGAATGTACAGCGTGAACTCATGTAACGTTTTCTTTTTGTTTCGAATAGATTTGTGTGTGAAAGATCACCCCTTCACTTAGACACATACCAAAAATTAACAACCTGGGTGCTCTCTCTGTGCACAGTAGTCATTGTTAATAAACTATTTTTTAATACATAAAAAAATGACATTAACTCATCACATGACGCAGATAGGGGGTTGAATTTTGGTATGTGTTCAAGTGGAGGTATAGTCTGGTCCTATGTGAAAAGGACAGATGAAAGATTGTAAGGCAAACTTTTTACGAGAAATAGTGTGCCTTTAAAAGCTGGATGTATCCGCCATGGTTTATACATGAAGAAAGATCTCTTTGGATATGACGTTCAGTTTGACGTGACGGGACTATCGTCAGAAACTGAAAACAATGCTTCTGGTGTGAATTTTCTGTTAAAGTTTATACATCTGTTAATAAAACATTTCTCAGAAAATGTTGTGCTTTGCTTCTGTGTGAAATCTGAGTGGAGTTTGTTTTTAAACAAGGCAACCTTTAAGAATCGAGCACACATAAATATACTCACATACAGACACACACACACACACACACACACACACACACACACACACACACACACACACACGCACACACACACACACACGCACACACACACACATACACGGGACACACGTGACACACACACACACACACAAACACACGGCACACACAACCACACACACACACGTACACACACACACACACACACACTCACTCACTCACTCACTGACTTGACACTGTGACACACTGACACTTTCTCACTCACTCACACCTGGCGACCTGACATTATTACAAAGAAATCGGTAGTGACGGGTGTCATTTTTGACTGTCATCAAAGCAGTTGCCATATACATGGGCTAGAACTATGAGAAACAGTTCCCGGGAAAATTAGTGATGCAACGAAAAGATCAATGAAGTAAATAGCCTCTGATTGCCTTCGTGCGGAACCTTTCGTGAAGTTGCAACCAGTCAACTGCAACGTTCTGCTTTGCATACTTTCAATTTCAGACACAGCCTTCTGGCGGCCGGCGGAGGCTGACTGTTATGTTATATGGATATGAAGTCTTATATCGCGCGCGTATCTCCAGACTCGGACTCAAGGCGCAGGGATCTATTTATGCCGTGTGAGATGGAATTTGTTACACAATACATCACGCATTCACATCGACCAGCAGATCGCAGCCATTTCGGCGCATATCTTACTTTTCACGGCCTATTATTCCAAGTCACACGGGTATTTTGGTGGACATTTTTTATCTATGCCTATTTAATTTTGCCAGGAAAGACCATTTTGTCAATCGTGGGATCTTTAACGTGCACACCCCAATGTAGTGTACACGACGGGGCCTCGGTTTTTCGTCTCATCCGAAAGACTAGCACTTGAACCCACCACCTAGGTTAGGAAAGGGGGGAGAAAATTGCTAACGCCCTGACCCAGGGTCGAACTCGCAACATCTCGCTTCCGAGCGCAGTGCATTACCACTCGGCCACCAAGTCATTGTTCACTGTCATTTGCCTCATTAATATTGTTTTCATTACCAAACACCACCGGCTACAGCACTTTTCCATTTTTTTTTATACATGCATTTTTTTCTTTTCTTTGTTAGCATATTTTCAATTTCCTGCATTACATCAGTGGTAGCGACAGAGATTGTTCCTTAACGGTTGCCTCGGAGTCTTTAATATCATTAATTTTTCGCTGATTACGAAACTATCACAACAGCAATTTATCTATACCTTCCTTCGTTTGTGTTTTCAGCATACTTTCAATCCCCCGCACCGCATGTTGCGATATAGATTGTCTCATGAGTGAAACTTCTGCCGCAATATTCATTAAAGGCACAGGCCTTCTCGTGTAAACCAGGGCCGGACTAGGTAAGTACTAGGGGGGCGGTTACAGATGGGGGTCCAGGGGGCGAAGCCCCCTTGGTGGGGGTTGCAAGCTGAACGGTTTTTTTACATTTTGTGAAGTTTTGACTAAATGTTTTAACATAGAGGGGGAATCGAGACGAGGGTCGTGGTGTAGTATGTATGTGTGTGTGTGTGTGTGTGTGTGTGTGTGTGTGTGTGTGTGTGTGTGTGTGGGTGTCTGTCTGTCTGTCTGTCTGTGCGTGTGTGTAGAGCGATTCAGACCAAACTACTGAACCGATCTTTATGAAATTTGACATGAGAGTTCCTGGGAATGATATCCCCGGTTGTGTTTTTCTTTTTTTTCGATAAATACCTTTGATGACGTCATATTCGGCTTTTTGTAAAACTTGAGGCGGCACTGTCACACCCTCATTTTTCAATCAAATTGATTGACATTTTTGTAAAGCAATCTTCGACGAAGGCCGGACTTCAGTATTGCATTTCAGCTTGGTGGCTTAAAAATTAATTAATGAATTTGGTCATTAAAAATTTGAAAATTGTAATGGGTTTTTTTTTGTGTGTGTATATATAAAACGATCCAAATTTACGTTCATCTTATTATACATTATTTCCTGATTCCAAAAACATAAATATGTTATATTTAGATTAAAAACAAGCTCTGAAAATTAAAAAAATTAAAATTATGATCGAAATTAAATTTCCGAAATCGATTTAAAAACAATTTCATCTTATTCCTTGTCGGTTCCTGATTCCAAAAACATATAGATATGATATGTTTGGATTAAAAACACGCTCAGAAAGTTAAAACGAAGAGAGGTACAGAAAAGCGTGCTATACAGCACAGCGAAACCACTACCGCGCTGAACAGGCTCGTCAGTTTCACTCCGTTATGCACAAGCGGCGGAGTACGGTCATTGTGAAAAAATGCAGTGCGTTCAGTTTCATTCTGTGAGTTCCACAGCTTGACTAAATGTAGTAATTTCGCCTTACGCGACTTGTTGATATTTCTGGAGGGAAAGGAAGCCTCTCCTGGAACGAAAAAGGTAAATTCGACAGCAAGCTGTATAGGCAATGAAGAAGAATTCAGATTGTAAGGACTCATACTTTTCATCATCAAAAAAAAAAAAAAAAAAAAATGCGTTTGGGAGGTACATGCTTGCGCAACCCCTGTACCCCCCTCCCCCCCCCCCCTAGTCCGGCCCTGTAAACGATTCTACCCACCATTTCAGAGCTGGCCAGCTAGGCGTGTTTATGGGATAAGCGCACCTCCACTTTGAAATATAGCAAAAATCAACAGGCTGAGGGCTTTGTGACCCTCCACCACGAAATGAGTCCCATGTCACCTCGCGCGGTTCTGCGCCTATAGGCTTAATATAAGTCCGGGGAGTGTCTGGTAACAGTGTGAGGGTCACCTTAGTCACAGGCATATAACTCAAACAGTGTTCGCTCTTTTCTAAAACGGTTTTCACCACTGGATAGAGCATAAAAAAAACTCTTTAGGAAAATGTAAAAATATGAAAATCATGCAAAGGTGACATGCGACTCATTCCGTGGTGTAGGGTCACATGATTGATGTCTTAACTGACACTAGTTGTAACCTGTGCTATTAAGTTCATGAAACGTATAAGTCTCTGCACAGAAAACAGTCAGAATGTTGATTTTTGCTCTGTGTCAAAGTGGATGGATGGTCTTCTCCTCATTACACGCCTGGCCAGATCTGAGATGGATAGCCAGACTTTTCATGGCACACGGTTGGCCTAGTGGTAAGGCGTCCGCCCCGTGATCGGGAGGTCGTGGGTTCGAACCCCGGCCGGGTCATACCTAAGACTTTAAAATTGGCAATCTAGTGGCTGCTCCGCCTGGCGTCTGGCATTATGGGGTTAGTGCTAGGACTGGTTGGTCCGGTGTCAGAATAATGTGACTGGGTGAGACATGAAGCCTGTGCTGCGACTTCTGTCTTGTGTGTGGCGCACGTTATATGTCAAAGCAGCACCGCCCTGATAATGGCCCTTCGTGGTCGGCTGGGCGTTAAGCAAACAAAACAAATTCATGGCACAGACTGTGTCTTTAATGTTCATCCAGTCTGATTGAATGTTGATGGGGTTTTTCCGGTGCAAGCTTTGAATATCCAGTCGCAAAATGATGTTTGCCACCTATTAACGAAACAGGATCTTTTTAGAATTGCAAAACACCTTTTTGTTCATTGTGGGTTTTTTTGTTTTGGTCTGCCTGTTACGGAAGTATAACGAGAGGGCAGTGGGTCATTTAAAGGGTAATGCGATCATGAATATAAATCATTGACACCACCACCACCCACCACCACCACCAACAACAACAACAAATAACAGCAACAGCAGCAACAGCAACAACAGCAAAAACAACAACAACAACAACAACAACAACAACACAAATCACCTCTTCATTAGATTATTATAGTACACTGAGTATTTGGTAGGAGGGGGGGCGGGTGGGTGGGGCACTTTACTTTGATTATCCCGTGTTCAGCGAAGGATTTATTTCCCAGAGTCAACTGTGTGCAAACTCTTCTCGATGTCCGAACACCCCACGATAAAGATTCCAAGCGTTCACAGCAAACGTCTCATGGTTTGGAAACGTGAACAAACGCATGCAAAAAGAAAACTGGTAACACTGTTCTGTATGGCAGCTCGCTTTCCCCAGGGAGAAAGCAACCCCAATGTTCCTGGGGTAACCTCACAGGACTATATGGTACCTTACCTTACCTTACCTTACCTTACCTTACCTTACCTTACCTTAACTTACCTTATTTATAGCCTGTCAGCTACCTTCTTCTTCTTCTTCTTCTGCGTTGGTGGGCTGAAACTCCCACGTACACTCGGTTTTTTTTTGCGCACGAGTGGAATTTTACGTGTATGACCGTTTTTTACCCCGCCATTTAGGCAGCCATTCGCCGTTTTCGGAGGAAGCATGCTGGGTATTTTCGTGTTTCTATAACCCACCGAACTCTGACATGGATTACAGGATCTTTTTCGTGCGTACTTGGTCTTGTGCTTGCGTGTACACACGGGGGTGTTCAGACACCGAGGAGAGTCTGCACACAAAGTTGACTCTGAGAAATAAATCTCTCGCCGAACGTGGGGACGAACTTGTCAGCTACCAATAATGCAGGTATTGAATTGAGCGGACTCTTTCCAGGAGTTTCAGTCACCGGATATTTAGCTCGAACAGGACACACTGATTTGTGTGTGAAATGTACGCAAACTCATTACATTTGACTAAGTTAAAGACAGCAATAAATTAAGTGTTGTTCACACGGCAGACGTTCAACCAATTTGCTTTTTTGAGTCGCTGAGGCAGAGGCCTAGGTCGGCGAACATAATCAGTTAAAGACATTTGATTTTAATGATGTGTATTTTTAAGTGTAAGGATACTCGCATCCTATGTAAAAACCTGGGCAAATCTAGATCTGTGGATGTTTATAAGCTTGCTTACACAGGACAAAGTAAGCATGTCTTTAACAGGCACAGTAATTGACGAAAATAAATGTAAATCACACTTCAGGCTTGATTGCAGTTTGTAATTGACAGTCTCGTCTCCATGTCTTCATTTGTTTTGAATTTTCAGCAAAAGTTTTTCAACACCGCAGTTGCCGAATGCGGAACTAACTATTTATTAAAACGTTATCTCTTGACAGATGGTGTGTGGATGAGCTTGCTTCACGCCGATAACATTGTCTCCAAGGTGACCAACAGGCCAGACTAAACCACATCAGTGCAAAGGCTCTGAGATAACACTCAGCACAAAACCCAATTTGTTCTTGCGCAATCGATTGTTTTGAGTAAAACAAAATAACAATGAGCCAGGTGTAATCCTCTCAACCCCCCTCTTTTCCTTCACGACCAGCCCCCTAGCACGACATGCCGCTTCCCACCCCCCCCCCCCCCCCCCCCCATCCCACACCTGTGCCTTCCTCGTCCATCTCGTCCAAAAAAGACACACGCATGCATGCGTGTTCAAACATCCACACACGCAGAGACAGACCGACGTCAGACAGACAAATATACGCACACACGCACGCACACACACACACACACACACACACACACACGCACGCACACGCACACACACACATACACACACACACACACACATACACACACACACACACACACTCTATGTCTCTGACTGCCTGTCTGTCTCTCTCCCCTCCCTCTCCCTCTCTCTTTCTTTCTCTCTCTCTCTCTCTCTCTCTCTCTCTCTCTCTCTCTCTCTCTCTCTCTCTCTCTCTCTCTCTCTCTCTCTCTCTCTCTCTCTCTCTCTCTCTCTCTCTCTCTCTCTCTCTCTCTTCGTTCCCCAGCTTTAATCAGTGCGAATGGAGATTAACGTACATTCTTGGTTATATCAACGTTCGACAAGAATGGTGGTAATGTGTTTTTTTATGGTGATGGTGGAGGTGGAGGTGGTAGTTGTCGTGAGGCATGAATGTTTGTGGTAGTAGTGACGACGACGACAATTTAAGGAGGATGATGGTGACGTCAATGATGATTTCGCAACTCCATGAAGAAAAAATATGACAAAAACGACGGCGACCTCAATTCAACTCTCTAGCAACACACTATAACCAGATCAACGAGTTTCAACATTCCACGAAACCTGATTACAGGTAACTGAGAGAACTAGCTTGAAACCGGGAAGGTGCAACTGACACCAATGAAGGAGGGGAGTGGCGGTGATGGCTGTGTGTTAATTTCAAGCGGCCGTCAGGGGTGGTGTGCACGAAAGAGCGCCTATATGGGTGGGACCTAACCACTGGGTCGGATTAGTTTCAATCTCAATTTCAACTAATCGACATACCGCTGGGTTCCCACCCAGGTGAGAACTTTCTCGTGCGTACCACCCCAGGAGTCTGTATCGAGGGGCGTGTTTTTTCAGAAACAAAGTTAATCGTGGTATTGACCGTTCGATACAAGGTAATTGAGGGCATGGGGATAACAGAGCACAACACAGAGTCCCATGGAGACCGGTCTGGAAACATTGCAAAACCAAACCCCATACATCTTCTGGTTGTCCAGGAAACGTCGGCATTGAGCTGTAACGAAGACACCCTGAACAGGTCAAGTCAAGTTCGCGTTCGAAGATATAACTTTGGGTTGGGAGTGTGTGTGTGTGTGTGTGTGTGTGTGTGTGTGTGTGTGTGTGTGTGTGTGTGTGTGTGTGTGTGTGTGTGTGTGTGTAGGGACCAGCAAAACTGCAGACTTTGAAGTACGTGGACACGTTTGTTGCCCCCGTCACAGAAAAACAAAGCCATTGAATTCAACGCACACAATTAAAAATAACCGAGGGAGTGGGCTAAACTGACATCCAAAGTAGAAGACATTGAACGCGACGAATATTCGTCACAAAACCGCACAATTTTGAGACATTTTACAGGCGATCGAGGGTATATATCTGAGGAAAGAGTTTCTGCAGTGAGCTCACCGATAATCAAACCACAGCGAGACTATTCGACACACCGACTATTTAGCGACATAATCGTTACACCCCTAACCAGGTAATTTTTGGATTTTTAGCTTATCAGTAGCCCAGCAGGCGAAGGGGACAGCCGGCAGTTGGTATCGGTTGTTGTTTTGAAGGAAGAGAACGCACGTGTGCAGCTTTCCATACTTTGTTCTGGCCCCCAGTACAGAAAGTGTAAAAATCCCGCTATCATAGTAACTGCTACAAGGGTAATTGTTACAGTCTGAGACCAAAAGAGCACACCTTTGTTATATTTAACCTTTGTTCCGTTGGTTGGCTTTTGGTGAGTAGAATTTAACTTTGATTTGAAAACAAAATTAACAGTGTCTTCATTGTTTGCTGTCATTTCCGTAAGATTATTTATCTGAATTTGTATTTGGTTGAAAGATAGATTGTTAATTGGTTCCATAAAGTGATATAGTTTTGATATATATATTGGATATTTGTGTGAATGTCGCTAATTAATTAATGTATCTTTTTTTGATTTAGTACACGTACTTATTTACATATCTATGACATAATTGAATGATTTTATTTGATTTTATAATTCAATTATATTTTCATATTTTATATACGTACTTATTATTTCTTTATAATTTTATTTTACTTCTCCTAGTTTGTCGTGATACTCATCTTTGTATTTATTTAATTATTCATTCATTTATTTCATAATTCCTTTATATATTTATCTATTTGTTTCTTTCTTTCTTTATTTATAAGTTTTCTATAATTGAAAACACATGTTGTCCTTCGTGATGTTATATTTTTTATTTCTTTTTTTTTGATGTTGTGTTTCTTGTGTGTTCTTGTTGCTATATTGAGGTATTTGATGCGGAATCCTTCAAGAAAGGGATCACTATTTGCATTCTTAACATTATCAATGTCGTGAATTTCTCCAACTATACTATTTTGTATGTTTTAAATAAATTGTGTGGTTCCACAAAAGCTTTTACGATGGCACGGGTCAATTGTAATTTTGGCCAAGAAGGGGGTTACAGTAATTAAGAACCAATTAGAGAGCGACAATTGTCTGATAAGGAAGAGCCAATTAGATTGCCTGTTAAGGTCACATATTATTAACTAACCGTCACGCAATAATCAACGCTTGACCAGGGAAAGCACAACAAGTTAGATCTGATATTCTCCAGGTTTTTTTTCTGGCAAGTGGTCTTTTACTGTGTGCATGTTAACAGTGTAGGATCTTGATTACATCCGTTGTTGTTAACCCGTGATTTGTAACAAATACGTTCCGTGATTTGTAAAACACTTTTTACAAATCACGGGGGGCGCCCCGCGATTTGTAAAATGTTTTACAAATCACGTAAATGCGCCCGATATTTTCTTGTCATCTCCAAAGTCAAGGGATCTATCAGATTTTTTTTTCATTACTTTATTGTCCCATCGCCGGGACATTCGGGTAGCTTCCTCCCAGTGAAAAGCTAGCAGCAACAGAGTCGCGCTACCCCAAAGTCAAGGGATCTAATAGATTTTTTTCATTTTTTTTTCATTACTCTATTGTCCCATCGCTGGGAAATTCGGGTTGCTTCCTCCCAGTGGAAAGCTAGCAGCAACATATTCGCGCTACTCAAAAGTCAAGGGATCTATCAGAATTTGTTTTTCTTTGTTATGCTAAAAATCGTTATATTTTACCTATCCGGCCCAAACCACCCCCCACCACCCAGCATAGAGGCTCTAAACAACAAATATTAATAATAATAAAAAGCATGTATTACTTTGTGGAATGCGATATTTTTACATTTTTACATTTGTACAAATCGCGGTTTTAGGTTCGACGTAATTTGTAAACAGTTTTTACATTTTTACAAATCACGGGTTAACAGTTGTCCCACAGACAGCATAAATATGACGAAGATTGATCTCTTAAAAAAAAAACCATGATCATCATTCGATTGTGATTCTGTCGCCTTTATTGATGTTGTTTGATATTCA
>NC_090246.1:25112753-25122753 GCF_037325665.1 Littorina saxatilis
TGTCATCTTATTCGTGATCATTTCCTGATTCCAAAAACATAGATATGATAGGTTGTATTCAAAACAAGCTCAGAAAGTTAACAAGAATACAGAAAAAAGCGCTTTCCTGCTTAGCTACGGCACTAATCTGGCGTGTCAATATCACTACGTTTTGCACGTGGAAGGTGAGCGATTTCCTACACGCGGGGATTGACGAAGCTGTACTGTCTTAATACAGTGCGTTCAGTTTCATCTCGTGAGTTCTACAGCTTGACTAAATGTAGTAATTTCGCCTTACGCGACTTGTTACATTTAGTCAAGTTTTGACTAAATGTTTTAACATAGGGGGGAATCGAGCCGAGGGTCGTGGTGTATGTGTGTGTGTGTGTGTGTATATGTGTGTGTGGTGTGTGTGTGTATGTGTGTGTGTCTGTGTGTGTGTCTGTCTGTCTGTCTGTGTGCCTGTGTGTGTGTGTGTGTGTAGAACGATTCAGAGTAAACTACTGGACCGATCTTCATGAAACTTTACACGAGAGTTCCTGGGAATGATATCCCCAGACATATTTTTCATGTTTTCGATATAGATCAGAAATAGATCAGAAAAATTAGTTAATGTTGCATCTACTACAACTTTGATTTTGAATTAAAAGCCTTTTCTTTACTTTTATTGTGGCATTAAACCATGTTTAGGCGTAAGGAAGCTTAGGTTTTGTGACAACAGAGGAGTAATACCTTTGGCAGATAAATACATTTACTGATTTGCCGCAGTCACCGAAAGTAAAGTGTTTTTACGTCCGATTAATTCTGAAGTGTTTTTGCACAAGTTCAAAATCGATTTTTGATTAGACTAATGAGACGTGTTCCCTCTGCTTTTTGCGAAAGCTTCGATGCGTAAATCATCCAAACACCAAGCTTGAGAACGAACAAGCAATACAGTCGATTGACCCCCCAAAGAAAAGTTCTCAGAGAAGAGAGAGAGAGAGAGAGAGAGAGAGAGAGAGAGAGAGAGAGAGAGAGAGAGAGAGAGAGAGAGAGAGAGAGAGAGAGAGAGAGAGAGAGAGAACATTGAACATTGAACATTGAACATTGAACTTTATTACAGGAAAGATAGCATTAGGTCCGTAGGACCTTTCTTACAGCTAGTCCTGATCTAAGCAAAAAGAGAGAGAGAGAGAGAGAGAGAGAGAGAGAGAGAGAGAGAGAGAGAGAGAGAGAGAGAGAGAGAGAGAGAGAGAGAGAGAGAGAGAGAAAAAAAGAGAGAGAGAGAGTCAAGTCAAGTCAAGTATTTTATTGTTTTGGGCCCAGAGGGCTTTGAAACAACGATATAATTTTAACAAAAAAAGGTAACAAATCAGACAGTTAATATATGTATACAAATTGAGCGGACAAATACAACAATACTATACAACCAAAATAAATTGGCAATATACACTTCCATACATACAAACAAAAATAAAATAAAAATAGGTTTAACAAAATCAGGTAAGAGATCAGACAGATAATATGTATACATTAAGCGGACAACGATAATATACAGCCGAAATAAATTGGCAATACCATTATGCCATGCATCTTTTGTAAAAACACAAAACAAAACAAAAGCATGTATTACATACATATACATACCAATAAAGAAACTAGATGTAACGCTAACATACTAAAATCTTAACGTGGGCTACAAATCTTGCTAGCTTCATTAGTTTTATCTTAGATTTACAATTCATTTACTGTTCATATTTTAAACAATTTGGGTGAGATCGGTAATAAGGACTAATTAATTTTCTTCTTTCAGACACTATACTTTCGTCGGTACAAATGAACAAATAGTGAAACTCATCACCTAATTCATTTTTTTTATCGCACATATCACACAATCTTTCATTTCTAGGAGCATTAAAAAATCTGTGCTGATGTATTGGCAACTTATGATTGCTTGTTCTAAATTTTGCTAATTTAACTTGGAATTTCCTAGGCAAACAAAGCAAATACCTTTCCAGACAAAAATCCTTTTTATATATTCTGTAATTAAACCACAAGCTGTTGGCGTTCACGTCAGTGTTCCATTCCTGCAGGAATTGGTCTCTTAGCCTTTGTTTTACAACGTTTTTAAAACCTGAGACGGCAAGACTCTGAGTTGTCCATAAATATGATAGACCCAACTTATTTAACATAGTATTGACATGCGACAACCAGGGCAATTTAACGTTTTGTACATGGTATAACTTCAAATGTAGTTTTAACATTAAACAGGACATCTTATTCGCACCATCGTTCATTTCTTTCATCAGTTTATACCAATAAACCAGTAACTGACAATGTACCTCAATTCTAATTGGATAACGACCAAGCTCTCCGTAAACCATACAGGTGGGTGTAGTTTTATATACATCAAGAAGCATTTTTAAAAATCGCAATTGAAACCTTGATAATATGTCTAATGAATCATATCCCCACACCTCACAACCATACAGCAAAATTGGATGTACACACTTCTCAAAAAGATCCAATTGCACATCAATTGGTAAATTTGAGGGAGAGAGAGAGAGGGAGAGGGAGAGAGAGAGAGAGAGAGAGAGAGAGAGAGAGAGAGAGAGAGAGAGAGAGAGAGAGAGAACTCAGAACTCAGAACTCAGAACTTTATTACATAAGGATAAAGGTTTTAGGCTTAGCCTAATCTTCCAACCTGTCCTTGGAACATATACAAAGAATAATTGTAAACAAAAACAAAGACTGCGCACATACCTCATCAAAGTATTAAACTAATAAAACATCAAAATAATGGTCGAGTATAAACATACAAAATATTGGACTCACAAAGTCATATAAAACAAAACCAAATACAAACAAACGTAAATGTTTTTTACATTTCTTAAAAAAGTACAGCAATGTATTGCCGAACAGGGCCATGTATACAGGCAGCTAAAGTTTCAAGAAGAAGGGGGAGGGGGACGAGGGATTACACATTCAGATTAACTACATATACAATATTTAAAAAACAAACAAACACTTAAGAGCATTGCATACATTATCCGAGTACACAATGGAAACTAAACATCAGGGACAGTTTATAGTGTGATCAAATGTGTGTGCAACTGCCTTTTAAAGGCCTTTAATGATGCGGATCGTTTGATTTCTATTGGCAAAGAATTCCACAGAGATGATCCTGAAAAAGCTAAGCTGGATTTATAAAGATCTATACGAGGAATTGGAGGAAGTAAATTTTGAGACCCATACCTCTTCGTAACATGTGTAAAATAGGATTGCACATAACTGGGCACATCACCATGAACTAATTTATACATAAAGACAGCCTTATTGTATGCAAGGTGGGTTTTTAGGGGAAGGAAATTAAGGCTGTTTAACTTCATTTCTGTAGACATGTGCGATTCATACATGATAAGTTTTGCAGCACGACGGTACAAAGAATTGAGTTTCAATAAGTGAACATCACTGCAGCCATCCCACAATGTCGAAGCAAAATTAATATGAGGCATTATGTGAGCATGAACGAACATTTTTAATGTTTCAGACTTCGCGTAATGTTTGAGTTTTGACAACAAATACAAATTCCTTGATAACACTTTGCAGAGGTTGCTTATGTGTGTTTGCCATTTCATTTCTTCATCGACAGTTACACCAAGTATGCGATGTTCTTTAACTTGCTGTATTTGAGTTGTACCTAAGGACAGTTGTAATTTAAGAGGACTTATCTGATGCTTTTGTCTTGTGGTAATAACAATGCTTTTAGTTTTTTCTGGGTGCAGTATCATGGCATTTGATGTGCACCATTTCGCAACTTCGTCCAAAGTGTTCTTCAGGGAAGAATTTACTGATTCCAACGAGGTGTTACTGGTATGAATAGACGAATCGTCTGCAAAAAACTCGCATTTGACTTTATCATCCGATACATGTAAAGGCAAATCATTAACGTAAATACAAAAGAGAATAGGTCCCAATACAGACCCTTGAGGGACGCCATGTTTTACTAGTGCAGTAGACGAATTCTGGCATTGTAGAGTGACATATTGTGTCCGGTCAGCAAGATACGATTTAAAGAAGTCACAGACCAAATCGTTTCTCAAATAATAGTGTAATTTTTTCAACAATATGGAATGATCGACTAAGTCAAATGCTTTCTTAAAATCCAAAAACAATGCTCCTGTAACTTCAGACTTGTTCATTGCTGACAGCCAAGCTTCACAGAGAGACGTAAGAGCTGTGTGGCAAGAATGCTTGGACCGAAAACCGGATTGAAACTGATGGAACAAATTTTGTTCTTCTATGTAAGCAAGAAGATGCTTGTGCACATGCCGTTCTAATGGTTTTGACAAAACAGGCAGCAAAGAAATGGGTCTAAAATTACTTGGGTCTGAGAGATCTTTACATTTGGGAAGGGGTATGACTTTGGCGCTTTTCAATTTAGACGGAAAAAAGTTCTGCTCAATACTAAGGTTATATACGAACGTGAGCGAATCCACAATATACGGTAGAGAAAGCTTCAATAACTTCACGGGTATTTTATCAGGACCCATGGACTTTTTATTCTCCAGGTTTTCAATAAATGTTCCGACCTCATGAACTGCAATCGGAGGAATGATAAACGCTTCATTGTTTATTCTGTTCCGCTGACAGTATTCGTCCAATTTTTCAAAACAGTTATCTGTACCCGGAGAATATGTTTCTGCCACAGAAGCCTTCAATTTATCCGCTAAAGATATAAAATGATTATTAAATTCTTCCGCAGATAGTTTTGTTAGATTAGCAGTTGACTTTTTCCTAGATTTATCAAGGATTTCATTTACTGCCCGCCAAATTGTTGCAGTATCTTTCTTATCGGAAATCAATTTATCAAAGTAACCGGTTTTTGATTGTCTCACTCGGTTTAACACCTCATTCCTCTGCTGTTTATATTCGTCTGTCATCTTATTTTCCTTGAAATAATCTCTCAGTGCCATCGCCTCTATAATATCTGATGTTAACCAAGGCGGAAGTCTGGCATGTTTTACTCTATGCTGACGCAGGGGCACGTGCTTATCTATAATTGTGCTTAAAATGCTATACAAGTGATTAAAAGCATCATCTGCAAGACTGAAATCAAAAACGCTCTGAAATGGAGCTTCACTAAGATCACGAAAAAATGCAGACTCATCAAAATGTCTAAAACTTCTGTATTCTATGGTCGTGTGGCCTTTTGGTCCTGATTTAGGCAAGCGCATAGAGACCGAACAAAAAATAGGCCTATGATCGCTGATACTGGAATTGGACACATACACATTTGAAACAATCTTCTTATTATCAGTATATATATGATCAATAAGAGTTGCAGTTGTGTCTGTTATTCTTGTTGGGTTCAGAACCAGTTGATGAAGACCTAATAAAGTTGTTGTTGAATTCCATACTGTTTGAGGCTTATTCAAATTAATATTAAAATCTCCAAGCAATAAAATATCTTTATTGCGTGATTTGACTTTATCCATCATCTGAATGAAATATTCTGACCAAATCGACGTTTCGGCAGGGTTACGATATATATAACCTATGAGTAGAGGCGAGGTTTTACAGTTTTTTACTTCAATCCAAATGCACTCAATATTGTCGTCCTCTAAATCAGTTCTTCGTGTTGCACATTCAGAAATTGATTCATGAATATAGACTGCAATGCCTGTCTGATTCTTCCTTGCGCTGTCGCGTCGCAAAACAGAGTATTGGGAAATGTAAATCAAGTTATCGGCAATTCTCGAGTCGAGCCGTGTTTCGCTCATCCCAAAAACATGAACTGGCTGTGCGCCTTGGTTTAGCAGCACGCATATATCAGGCACTTTGTTAACGAGATGATAGACATTAAGATGTCCAACCTGGAGAGTGTGTTTTGACACGTTTGAATTCATAATAGTTATAATAAACAAAATTATTATCAACAACCAAAAATCTGAGAACAAATTAAACAGAGATTAAATCAATGAACAAACACGGAGAAAAAATAATGCACAAAAGAGCAAAAAGTGAAACAAACAAGTTACAATTTCAGTAACTGTCTAACTTAACGGAAAAGTCAAGTGAGAAGTAGTAAATCGGAATTTAAAAAAAAAAAAAAAAAAAAAATCTGCGAAATGTTATAAGCGTTCGATGCACAGCAATTATAAATGTACCTGCCAGCACTGCACTCATACACACACAGAATATGATAAAATAAAATTAAACAGTTCGAACAGGGATGAACGATACGCTAAATTAAATCCCCACAACGCTAACACGATTTCACTTTCTTTAAGCAGAGGCATTCATAGTCTCTCCGCAAACGGGTTTGAATCAAAGATTAACACACACAAGGAAGAAACACACGCGTGTTTGGATGCAGATGTTTTCACAGTGTTTAAAGCAGCAGAATACTTGGGGGGTCGTGGACAAAATTAACACAATGTCTGGAGGTGTTGAACGACATAGTTAATAGTTATGAAATCACATCCGCGAAATCACACTCGTTTAGGTACACTCATTAGTGTATTTACCGTTACATGAGTTTAGACACCGCAATTGATAAAATACACACTCACACATACACACATACACTCACGCTCTACTGTATGCTTAAAGTAGCCTTTTGAAACTACTTAGTAGGATGCTTGGTGCATCCCGGGGGGCCACTGCCCATAGAAGGACGGCTGGGTGTGTGCGTGCATAAAGGGGCTGAGTTGATACTGCCTGAAGGCGTTCATCCAAGGTGGGTAATACATTGTAGGATATTGATGTTCCCCACGTGGAGACAAGGGGAGACTGGGATGGCTGATGTGCTGTTGAGTAAACGTTTGGTGGGCCGGTGGCGGTAGTAGTGATGGTTGATGAGACTGTTGCTGCTGCTGCTGCTGTAGTGGTGGTTGATGAGACTGTTGATGCTGCTGCTGCTGCAGCCGAGGGAGAAGCAACGGCTCTTGCTGCTGCAGCGACAGCTGCGGGTGCGGCGGCTGTTTCTGTCATTGTCTCCTTCAGTACAAGCAGCGTCAATGTTGTTGTCCCTCGAGACGATGATGTCACCGCCACCTTCAGTAGCAGCAGCGACAGTGTTGTCGTCCCTCGAGACGATGATGTCATCACCACCTTCAGTAGCAGCAGCGACAGTGCTGTGGTCGCTCGAGGCGATGATGTCACCGCCACCTCTAGTAGCAGCAGCGACAGTGCTGTGGTCGCTCGAGACGATGATGTCACCGCCACCTTCAGCAGCAGCAGCGACAGTGCTGTGGTCGCTCGAGATGATGATGTCACCGCCACCTTCAGTAGCAGCAGCAACAGTGCTGTGGTCGCTCGAGAGGATGATGTCACCGCCACCTTCAGTAGCAGCAGCGACAGTGTTGTCGTCCCTCGAGACGATGTCACCGCCACCTTCAGTAGCAGCAGCGACAGTGCTGTCGTCGCTTGAGACGCCGCTGATGTTCGAGTCATCACCACCTTCAGTAACAGCAGCGACAGTGCTGTCGTCGCTTGAGACGCTGATGTCCGAGTCATCGCCACCTTCAGTAGCAGCAGCGACAGCGCTGGAAGCATTGACAGCAGTAGGGGGCGTGTCCAGAGGTACGGTGCTGTACACGGCGTGTGACGCACTGCCAGACATGTTGGTTAGGTCCATCAGCCCGTGTACCACTCCCTGCAAGCGTTGAAAATCATCTCTCACCCAGTCCTGGCACAGCTTGCCTTGGACCAAAAACATGTTGGTCTTAGGATAGAAATGCATGGTCAGCAGTTTCTTGCTCGCATGGTGCAGACGAACAGTGGTTTGGTCCAGCTGCGCTGGGGTGGGGGTGATGACGATAGATGACGCCGAGTAGTCATCTTCACAGTCAATAATTTCAACATGTCCGCTCTTGCGTTTGTAATCTGTCCATTTTGTGGAGTAACCTCGGGAAGGCAAGTCAATCGCGTATCTGTATCGGATGACTGCCCTCCACGTCGGGAAGCAACAGGGTTTGCATGTGAAAGTTACTTCATTGTGATCCTTTTTGTGTTCAATAAATTCCAAAGATCTTTGTAGTTTTGAACGAGTAATTATAGACATGTTTTTAGTTGTATTTTGTCACGAACGACCCCATCAGAGTTTGACATCATTACATTATATGAAATCAAGCCAAGTGTATGTAACTTGTTATTCTCGTTATAATCTCCATCATGACTGGTCACCGGATACAAGTCTGTTGAAGTACAGTCACAGACGAGCCGCGTGATGTTATTGTTAGCACATCTTGAACAATGTCCAGTGCGCGAATACACACTTGTTAAAAGATTCCAAGCAACAGTGAGATTTCAAACAGTACAAATACAGTTGTGACTTTCCACAGGACTGCAGGAACATTCCTATCTCTGGCACTCCCAGGCTACAGCTACAAGATAACAGTGCCAGCCAGTGATTAATGACATGTGTTGTCCAGGGCGCGAATACTCACACAAAAGAACAAAGAAATACGTTTGTATCTTCGCAGAAAAATGAATCCACAAGTATATCTTTCACATGAAGAACATATGCACTGTTATATCCTTGCACAGCAATTTTTGGAACTTAAAGCACAGTTGAACTAGGTAAATTCCATCGAAATCCGCAGCTCTCGCAGGGCACGTCCGTACCCTTCGAGAGAGATAAAGAGAGAGAGAGAGAGAGAGAGAGGAGGTATTCCGCAGCTCTCGCAGGGCACGTCCGCGAAATCCGCAGCTCTCGCAGGGCACGTCCGTACCCTTCGAGAGAGATAAAGAGAGAGAGAGAGAGAGAGAGAGAGAGAGAGAGAGAGAGAGAGAGAGAGAGAGAGAGAGAGAGAGAGGAGGTATTGCACCTCGGTTCGACCGAAGCTAAGTTAAGAATAAATTCCTGTTGTGCAGCGGGTTAAAGTATACCCTCATACCTCGGAGATATACCTTCACTCCGGTCTGAACGACCTCACGTGACATGTTATATGGTGGAAGAAAATGCTGTCGCTTATTTTCCACCCTCAGTTCGGTAAGACTGAAACGATGCTCAGTCACGGAAAGAACTATCCAAACTTGCAAGCACAGCCGCGGTTGTCCTGTAAGTTCCCGATCCATGTTAAACCCTCATCCTCAGAAGGAAAATAAGCGACAGCATTCTCTTCCACCATATAACATGTCACGTGAGGTCGTTCAGACCGAGTGAAGTTATATCTCCGAGGTATGAGGGTATACTTTAACCCGCTGCACAACAGGAATTTATTCTTAACTTAGCTTCGGTCGAACCGAGGTGCAATGGGTGTGGGGAAGGAGGGGAAGGGAAATCGGTGTACATATATTTTCGAAACCATAAATCGTTTGACAATGCACCGATCATAGGGATGGTTCAAAATGTCCAAACCTTTCCCGACATGGTAGTTTCCGCGTCAGTGTTCATATTGTCCGTTTGTTCTTTGTAATGCAACTGAGAGACAGAGAGAGAGAGAGAGAGAGAGAGAGAGAGAGAGAGAGAGAGAGAGAGAGAGAGAGAGAGAGAGAGAGAGAGAGAGAGAGAAGAGAGAGAGAGAGAGAGAGAGAGAGGAGAGAGAGGGAGAGATAGACAGAGAGAGAGAGAGAGAGAGAGAGAGAGAGAGAGAAACAGACAGACAGACAGACAGACAGACAGACAGACAGACAGACAGACAGACAGACAGACACGGAGACATAGTCAGACAGAGACAGAGATGGTGAGAGGGAAAGAGACACAGCTATAGTTAGCGAACGTAAGTGCAAACGAGAATGCACGTGTTTAAGTTGTTGATGAACTGATTAAAGGACGTTTTGTCTTCAACACATTTCAGGATCCATGACACTACAGTCAACAGCAAACTCAACATTAACATCAAGTTCAGCAGCAGAAACAACAACAATAGCAGAAACCACACCGGAAGCAAGCGACACTAGATCACAAGATTCAAGCGGCACATCCACCACCGCTTCAGTCCCGACAAGCGCATCTAACACAACCACGACAGTGGCATCCACCGCATCCTCAGTCTCAACAGCAGTATCAGATCCGTCGCCATCCAGTACAACA
>NC_090246.1:25127753-25140253 GCF_037325665.1 Littorina saxatilis
ATTATTATTATTATTATTATTATTCTTATTCATTCTTATTCTTATTCTTATTCTTCTTCATTCTTATTCTTCTTCTTCTTCTTCTTATTATTATTATTATTATTATTATTATTATTATTATCATTATTATTATGTGTTTGCGTATGTGTACATGTGATACATCTTACTTACCTTTAATGTAACTGAAAAATGTGTTGTCGAATAGTCTGCCTTGCATGTTTTACTACTCTATGTACAAACCAATCAACCAACTACACAACCGATTTGGAAGTCAACCAAACACCACGCTAAACAAGAAAACAAACCAATCAACCAACTACACAACCGATTTGGAAGTCAACCAAACACCACGCTAAACAAGAAAACAAACCAATCAACCAACTACACAACCGATTTGGAAGTCAACCAAACACCACGCTAAACAAGAAAACAAACCAATCAACCAACTACACAACCGATTTGGAAGTCAACCAAACACCACGCTAAACAAGAAAACAAACCAATCAACCAACTACACAACCGATTTGGAAGTCAACCAAACACCACGCTAAACAAGAAAACAAACAATCAACCTGGGTAAGAGTTGTAATTGACGCTTTAGAAAAGAGTGCTCTTTACTTTTCTTGTAGCCTCTTAGGCAAAGAAAAATTCAATATTTCTGATTCTCTTACCGACACTATTTCTTTCCTCCAGACCATAACGCTTTTTTTTTTTTTACCCTTCAAGACAATTATTTCAAAATGACAAAATCTCGAATTTTCATACCTAATTTACCAGCAAGGGTATTCTTCTCCTACATCCAGAGTACAAAGTTCGCACGATATTTGCCAAGAAAATGCCACATGCGTCAAAATAAAAACGAAGTTGATTTAAAAAAAAACAATGATAACCGACCTACCGACCCGAATGTTTCGGCCTTTTGTCGGAAAAAAAAGTTGTGTGTGCGTTATTTCGTGTGTGTCTTTTTTTCAACAACCCCCCCCCCCCTCCCCTGCTGACATGTTTGTTTATTGTTTTTGTATATCTCTTTTTTTGTGTGTTCATTTGTTGCCTCTGCTATTTTGGGAATAGTGAAAAAAGAGGGGCGTTCAAGAATAGGGGAGAAAGGCGTGAACGAAAAGCATTTCCAGTGGCTAGAGCACACACACACACACACACACACACACACACACACACACACACACACACACACACACACACACACATACGCACACACACGCACACACACACACATACACACACATACACACACACACACACACGCACACACACACATACACACACGCGCACACACACACACACAAACACACACACACACACACACATAATGATACACACACACATAATCATTTGCTTGATTTGCAAAATCTTTCTATGCACGGTAACAGACACAAAAGTTGAAAGCTTTTGCTATTACTAACGTCGGACGGATGGGGACGATCGAAGAAAGCGCAAAGAATGGTTTTTTTTTGGTTTTTTTGCGACGTCTTATTTTGCCTTTCTGCACTTGTAACTTGTATTTAAAAAGCACATCTTTGTATACAGTGTATTTCTATTATCGATTACGTTGTTTGTCGATTGTATCTCACGTGGACTTTTACGTAAGTATTGCTCGTACGAGTAAAAGCCCACCCCGTACATTCAAGGCTATATCGAGTGTGCGCCTCCGCATCCGGACTGTTTTGTTCAATCAATGATCGTGATGATGTGAATAGTCTCCAACACGGAGGCACTTTTATTCCGATCCAGGCGTTGCGGGAGTGCGATACCAAACTGTTTTGGCTGCTTTATTTCTTTTTGAATTTTAGCAAACTCCACTGAGACCGTTTTAAATGGTGAAATGTCACATATCTGCGCGGGACACATCAATGAACATAATACTTAAGCTTAGCAGTTCTTTTATCGACAAGTTGGCGCGTAGAATGAAATGAAAGAGGACGAACATGTTAAAAATATGGACGGATCTACAGCAAATCGGTTCGTATGTTCGTTTGCGTGTAAATTTATCGCTGAAAACCACACATATACCAGGTACATACCTTATTTATCCACACAAACATCAATAAAGGCTGTAGGTAGTTTCAAAGAGACACAGTTTGCTTTGAATGGAGGACACTAATAGTGATGTTGGGAACGCTTTGCTTCCGCGATCGGGGGTGCGCTCTCGGTATAGCCGAATGTACAGCGTGAAGTCATGTAACGTTTTCTTTTTGTTTCGAATAGATTTGTGTGTGAAAGATCACCCCTTCACTTAGACACATACCAAAAATTAACAACCTGGGTGCTCTCTCTGTGCACAGTAGTCATTGTTAATAAACTATTTTTTAATACATAAAAAAATGACATTAACTCATCACATGACGCAGATAGGGGGTTGAATTTTGGTATGTGTTCAAGTGGATGTATAGTCTGGTCCTATGTGAAAAGGACAGATGAAAGATTGTAAGGCAAACTTTTTACGAGAAAGAGTGTGCCTTTAAAGGTACTGAACTTGTCAAATCCAGGTGCACGGAGACCCTGGGGCTTTTAGTCATACCTCAGGCAGCTATCCGTTAGAAGAACTACCAAGTGTCATTGACTTGCACCCAAAGAGTCAAGAACTGCGATTTTTTTACGAATTAATTTCGTACTCGGACCCGGCTGGTCTTGACCTATTTTTGGATCTAAATTTAGATCAGGTAGATCACCACATCATGCACAAAAAGACACGTCACTAAGCAAACTATGTCAGACGTCATCATGAGTTTGTGTAAAACAAAATCGAGGCCGGAATCACTCAGTTGAATCGAACTCCGACCAAACACCAACGTAATAACTAGGTTAATTTATGCACTCGCGTGAACAAGAAACTGTCGAGCTTCACAGATGTCGTCGTTGGGTAGTTTTGGGTTTGTTTTACTACCATAGGAGGATTTTTGAACTGTAAATGCACTCAGCTGCAACAAAAACGCAAAACGAAGGCTGTGAGCTGCACTGTGCCTTTAAAAGCTGGATGTATCCGCCATGGTTTATACATGAAGAAAGATCTCTTTGGATATGACGTTCAGTTTGACGTGACGGGACTATCGTCAGAAACTGAAAATAATGCTTCTGGTGTGAATTTTCTGTTAAACTTTATATATATATATCTGTTAATAAAACATTTCTCAGAAAATGTTGTGCTTTGCTTCTGTGTGAAATCTGAGTGGAGTTTGTTTTCAAACAAGGCAACCTTTAAGAATCGATCACACATAAATATACTCACATACAGACACACTCACACACACACACACACACACGCACAGACACAGACACACACACACGCACACACGCATACACACACACAAAAACACACGCGCACACACACACACACACACACACACACACACACAAACAGAGACACGGACACAGCACAAAGCACTTTAACATTTGTTTTAAAACATAACACACACACACACACAAACACACACACACACACAGACACACGCACAGACACAGACACAGACACACACATACACACACACTCACACACACACACACACACACACACACACACACACACACACACACACACACAAACACACACAGCACAAAGCACCACAACATTTTATTACACATAGCACACACACACACACACATACACAAACACACACACGCGCACGCACACACCCACACACACACACATACACACTCAAACACACACACAGCACAAAGCACAACAATCACAAAGAGACTTTAGGGTAGGCCTGTTTGACTTCCTTGTTCACACTTACCCCCTCCCCCTTTTTTGCTTTTATAATATAAGTCCTCGCTCTCCGACAACTAAAGGTACAATGATCTTTACCTGCTACGTTTTTTCTCCAAGCCAAAGGCATGAATTCATCCCTTCACACATTGCACCCTTCTTCTTCCTCTCCCCCCTAACCTCCCCTGTCCGGCGATCATGATGATCGATTTACGGAAACTTCGCAATTTAGTGTGATGTACCCGAACCTTAATTACTATATCCTCTTCGTATGTATTGTCCGAATGCAGCCAAGTACTAGTGTAGGTGGTACGTACACGTATCATTACGCGTCGGCATCTTTAACGATATGTAATTAACAGATAAGCTTTATAGTTTTCCCCATGGTTTTTTCCCATTGCGAGTGCTTGGTTTTTTTTTTTGGCACTGGTGTACGAGCGTTGCACAATCAGCAAGTGCATGCCTATTATTCTGAAAACACATTTCATGACAGTTCCGAGAAAAAACTAAGTTTGAGGTTTAAGAAGAAAAGAAATGGGTTGGATCGGCGAGGAGAGGATGTAGAGTAGAGCTACTGGGGGTTGCATGCGGGGGGGGGGGGGGGGGGGGGGGGGGGGGGGGGTAAAGGAGCAAGGGCGGAAGAAAGAGCTAGTGAGTTAAACTGCATCACAATCAAAACCCAACGTACTTAATGACAAAGCGCCTCAAATTGTACATCACAATAACGAAATCAAATGAAATGGTCATTCTCTCTTTTCAAAATAGTTCATTCTTATTTTATGTTTCTTCGTTTGTAAGTGGGGAAAAAGAAGACATTCCACAAACAGAGACACACACTATGCTTTGAACCGTTCTTTCAAAACTTGTTTTTAAACATAATAAACATGGCACGCCACTTTTAAACTCGTCAAACGCGCTGGTTGATTTTACAAAGCTGAATCATCTTTTCTTTTTGTCGAGAACATTCATCGGACGGTTGCACTTACTACTAGAAAAAAATAAGCTTATGCTTGAGTTTGTGTCCTGGTTGCATACTGTCCACTGTTACATGTCATGTCTTTTGAATAAAAGATGCTATTCTTCCCGTGTGGATGATCGTGCCAACCGTTATAAATACCACCAAGCGTACCTGGGATAAGAGCACACACTTTAACGCCTATCAAACAGAACCAACAGCGCAGCTACGTTCTGTGTTGAATAATCAAGTGCGTATGCTGTCATTGGTGTAAGTGACGAAATTAATTCACAAAATACGTTCAACTTTTCATGAAAAAAGCACACACAATATGTATCGTGTGTGCGTGCCAAGGAGGAAAGACGCTATTATATCCTTTGTACAAAAAACCAACATTAACAACAAACACACAATACAACAACTGGGTGGCTCTGTGCTGTTTAACAAGATGGCATTCACAGCAAAGACGATACCTTTAAAGTCACACAAAGACAGATTCGGTCTCCATTTAAGATCTCGTCATTATATAATAATAATAATAATAATAATAATAATAATAATAATAATAATAATAATAATTGTCAGTAAGTACTGGTGTCACATGACTGATGTGAACCAGTTGATTGGCTAATGGCGATGCGCTAAAACTGTTAGCGCACTCTTGGAGTGCGCTAACTTTTCCACAGAGCGTATTCTTCCGCCCTTTGCCTAAGCGAGACTGTGCTCTCATCCTCAGAATTAATTAATGACATGTAGCTTATATTCTCCACAATACCAAAATACTATAAATTCCTGCTTCTCCAAGCAGAAGTGGGTTTTTTTCTGACAGATTGCATGTGCCTGTGCCACAGTTGCCACTATCTAAAAATAGAACCCGCTGTGTCTATTTTTCAGTTTCGACTTGCGAAGAATCTTCTCATAATTATGCCGTAGCTTATTATCCACATTACCAAATGATGAGTTAGTATACAATTCCCAGCAGCTAACAGAAAACACAAGTGTTATTCCGATAACGTACCACTGAACTAGATCAGCATTTGGAATATATACGTAGCAGACTAGATTACACTGAAATACGACTGCATCAGTTCAGTAAATGAATGGTTTCCGAATTATTATTTCAAGGCAACAACAATCGGAATCGAAAACGTGTAGGGTTAAGAACGTTCTTACCATGTATAAAACTTATTACCAGCCTGCATCATGCGTGCAGACGAGCAATTGTTGTTTTTGAAATGAGACTGCAGTGCAGTGCCGTGGTTCGCTTGCCCTAGCCGCCCTAGCAGACGACATAAACCTCGCAGCAAATTAACATGTTGGGCAAATGTGAACAAGCAAACGATGGGGACATACTACGTGTATGGTTTACAGCATTCTTATGGTTCATATTTAATAGTACCAGTCTCCCCGATGAGTGAAGATACAACAGAAGAAACATACCACATTTACTTTGAAAATCCGAGTCTGCTAACCGTGGCCTTGGCCGGAGTCAATTCAAGGGGCAACACTCTGCACAGTCAATCTGTCGAAGCTCGATGAAGGTTTCGAATCGCAAATAATTAAGAGTACAGTCTTTTCTCCGAGTTTAAATGAGGTCTCTGTGAAAGGTCATCACTTTTTAGCTTAACGCTTCACTGGAATTTACCAACAGAAATTAAAACAAGAGTTTGCGTGTGACAAAAGCACGACACACTTGAGACAGCCCACACAAAAGTAGATCCAGTGACACAAACCTGATCACACAGTTACGCCTATCCACTGAATGCGCTTTGCAAAATGTGCGTTTTGAATCTTCTTTTTTCTCTGGCGGTACTGACAATATCGTTATTGAAACAATCCCAGTGCACTAAGGGATTTATAGAGCAAATCTCGAAAATAATTATTGAACTCAGCGCTATGCGCTTCGTTCAATAATGAATTTTCTCGATTTGCTCTATAAATCCCTTAGTGCACTGGGATGTCTCAATAACTTAAATAATAATAATAATAATAATAATAATAATAATAATAATAATAATAATAATAATAATAATAATAATAATAATAATAATAAATGAGCATTTATATAGCGCAACATCATAACTTTACAATTATGCTCTTTGCGCTTGACACATTTAAAATTAAAACACAGTTATACAAGCATTTACATCTACATTCATAGTTAACAACGCTTAATTAAAAGCATACACCATCAAACATACATTACAAAAGATTCTTCCACTAACTAAGTAATAAAAACATGAATAAAATAGGTAGTGCAAAACAAGGAAATACCAGCTGAATACCCCAAATCAAACAGAACATGTTATCAACAATACTGAAAACAGTCCTAGATGTTTATATACATTATCACTAAAACAACAAATACACTACATGTAGCCTACTGATGGACTGAGAAAACAAAATCAGGGGTTGTATTTCTTGAAGAGGTGCGTTTTAAGTGCTCGTTTGAATGCTTGGGGTGACTGAGAGTGGCGGATGTGAAAGGGGAGAGAATTCCATTGTGTGGGTGCGCAGAAAGTAAAAGTGCGTTGTCCGTATGTTTTGGTTTTGGTGTGTGGAATGGTAAGGATGCGACAGTCAGAAGAGGCACGGAGAATAGACGGTGAGGAGTTCAGAGAAGTAAGCAGGAGACGAGCCAGAAAAGAAGTTAAATCAGAGGGTGGACAGTTCGTAGTCAATGCGGGCTTGAATAGGTAACCAGTGCAGTGTGTGAAGAAGTGGTGTTGCGTGATCTCGTTTTCGTGCTTTGAGAATGAGGCGTGCTGCCGAGTTTTGGACTTTTTGTAGTTTATGCAGGAGGTACAGAGGACAGCCAGAGAGAAGAGAGTTGCAGTAGTCAAGTTTAGAAAGAACAAAGGCACAGACAAGAGTGTTAGTTGTTTGAGAGGAGAGTGCGTGGCGAATGGTGCTGATCTTACGACGCTCAAAATAAGCTGCTCTACAGACTAAAGATATATGTTTGTTAAGCGTCATGTCAGATGAAAGGGTGAATCCAAGGTTTCTAGCTGATGGTGAAAAAAGAATGTCGGTGTTGCCTATTTGAACAGAAACAGGTTGGGGAGAGGGAAATGTAGTGTTCTTCTTTTTGCACAGTAAGACGTCAGTCTTATCATCATTCAGCTTAAGTTTGTTATCGACCATCCAAGATTTAACATCAGTGATGCATGTCTGAATGGTCTGGATGGCGGAATGTGTCTCTGCAGGGGGACTGGGTTTATACAGCTGGGTGTCATCAGCAAAAGACTGATTTAAAACAGAATGGTTTTGAATCAGTGTGGAGAGGGGCTTAGTGTACATGATGAAAAGGATGGGACCGAGTACTGAACCTTGAGGAACGCCGAAAGAAAGTGGGGCTGGAGCAGACATCTGGCCATCGACAAGCACAGCCTGAGTCCTGCCAATGAGATAGGACTCAAGCCATGCTAGCGGTGGACCGGAGATGCCGTACAGAGTCTGAAGTCTATGGAGAAGCGTGACATGGTCAATCGTGTCGAACGCTGCAGAAAGGTCAAGTAGGGTAAGCACTGACACATCACCACCATCCAGAGCAGACAGAATGTCACTGATTACTTTAAGTAGGGCTGTTTCAGTACAGTGAGAAGGGCGATAAGCGGACTGAGAGTGCGAGATCAAATCATGGGTGTTCAAATATGACAACAGCTTCTTCAAAACTACCTTTTCAAAAGGGATTAGAACATCTCACCACTCTGTCGAATACTAACAATCAACACTCTAACTGGTTCCTGTGAAGATAAAGGGCTTTGTTTGATTTTTTTTTTAGAAACACCATTGTGAAAAAAGGAAACTATTATTCATCAAAAAATCGCCGCTTTGCACAAAGAGCAATCAGTCTGTTGATTGTTGGTATGTGACCAAGTGGAGGGGTGATCTTTTACCATGTACGAGCCTGAACAAATCTGAGACCTGAAGTGTGTTCACGGGAAGGAGTGTGCCTTTAAACCTTCCTGGCAGAAATACCGTTTCTGCTTGGAGAAGTTCTCAGTGCAAGGCACGCACTGTCGTAATTACAGTGTGCAGTACACCACAAATGATATCCTGAAAAATGTAACCCCTCATTGGGAGCTTAGGATTGCTCTTTAAACTCGGCCAGGTTTGCCAGAAAATGAGGATACTGTAGTGGAGCCATATGTGGTAAGAAATCCAGGTTGGGAATGGTAAACGGGGTATAGTTAAGGGGATGGGTGATACGCTTAAAATGATATAGCAACCTCTCCTTGGCACAGTTGCTACAACAAATCAAAGTGTGATGTCTGCCACGGAGTGCTTTCGATCTAATTTCTTTCTTCCCTGAACGGACAACAGGCATCTACTTTGCGAGTGTGGTAAGCGTTATATTTTAATTAAGCGTTGCTGACTATGAATGTAGATGTAAATGCTTGTATAACTGTGTTTTAATTGTAAATGTGTCAAGCGCAAAGAGCATAATTGTAAAGTTATGATGTTGCGCTATATAAATGCTCATTTATTATTATTATTATTATTATTTAAGTTATTGAGACATCCCAGTGCACTAAGGGATTTATAGAGCAAATCGAGAAAATTCATTATTGAACGAAGCGCATAGCGCTGAGTTCAATAATTATTTTGGAGATTTGCTCTATAAATCCCTTAGTGCACTGGGATTGTTTCAATAACGATATTGTCAGTACCGCCAGATAAAAAAGAAGATTCAAAACGCACATTTTGCAACGCGCATTTGGATAGGCGTAACTGTGTGGTCAGGTTTGTGTCAGATCTACTTTTGTGTGGGCCGTCTTAAGTGTGTCGTGCTTTCGTCACACGCAAACTCTTGTTTTAATTTCTGTTGGTAAATTCCAGTGTAGCGTTAAGCTAAAAAGTGATGATCTTTCATAGAGACCTCATTTAAACTCGGAGAAAGGACTGTGCTCTTAAGTTATTTGCGATTCGAAACCTTCATCGAGCTTCGACAGATTGACTGTGCAGAGTGTTGCCCCTTGAATTGGTTAACCCCCAAGGTCGACGGTAAGCACATTTTCAAAATAAATGTGGCATGTTTCTCGTGTGGTATCTTCACTCATCGGGGAGTCTGGTACTAAATATGAACGGTAAGAATGCTCTGAACCCTACACGTATTATATCCCCATCGTTTTATCGTTCACATTTGCCCAACATGTTAATTTGCTGAGCGGGATTTATGTCGTCTGCTAATCGAACCACTGCACTGAGTCTCACTGATTTCAAAAACAAAAATTGCTCGTCACGTTGCACTGAGTCTGCACGCATGAGGCAGGCTGGTAATAAGTCTTATATATGGTAAGAACGTTCTAAACCCTACACGTTTTCGATTCCGATTGTTCTTGCCTTGAAATGATAATTCGGAAAACATTCATTTACTGAACAGATGCAGTCGTATTTCAGTGTAGTCTGCTACGTGCTGATCTTGCTACGTTATCGGAATAACACTTGTGTTTTCTGTTAGCTGCTGGGAATTGTATAGCCTACTAACTCATCATTTGGTAATGTGGATAATAAGCTACATGCCACTAACATGGCATAATTATGAGAGGAATCTTCGCAAGTCGAAACTGAAAAATTAGACACAGCGGGTTCTATTTTTAGATCAATGGCAACTGTGGCACAGGCACATGCAATCTGTCAGAAAAAAACCCACTTCTGCTTTAATTGAAAAGCAGGAAATTTATGATCATAATCATTGGTATTGTGGAGAATATAAGCTACATGTCATTAATTAATTCTGAGGATGAGAGTACAGTCTCGCTTTGGCAAAGGGTGTAAGAATACGCTCTGTGGAAAAGTTAGCGCACTCCAAGAGTGCGCTAACAGATTTAAGCGCATCGCCATTAGCCAATCAACTGGTTCACATCAGTCATGTGACACCAGTACTTACTGACAATTATTATTATTATTATTGTTATTATTATTATATTTAGGATATTCTTTTCAAGTATTGTTTATACAATAATCTACTGTTTTGTTTTAAGCGAAAGCAACTAATTAAGTGGTGTAGAACAAAGCAAAACAAGATCAAAACAGCATAAATCGTCCAAGTAAAATAATTTTCAGAAACAGCAATAAAATGAAACGTATGGAATATGTTATCATTATACTTATAAAGTAAAGTAAGAAAAGCAATTACACTTCTGACTGACATTATTACACTGAGTCTGTATTCGCCGTAAATGTGGTGTGTGTGTGTGTGTGTGTGTGTGGTGTGGTGTGTGTGTGTGTGTGTGTGTGTGTGTGTGTGGTGTGGTGTGTGTGTGTGTGTGTGTGTGTCTACTTTAATGTTATTGCACAAGCACATTATGCATTGTTGACACATTTTCTCGGTCTAATCTATTTTTGTTTTCTTTCCCCCTTGATAGCAGAAGGGTTATAGCTGAAGGAGAACAGACTCGCTTGACAACAAAGTCAACAATGAATCCGACTGTCCTCGTTACTATTGTTTTGGGTATGTATTTCAAAGCATATTGATAAGAGGTCTTTGGTTGTTTGACAGTAGTATCATCTACACGGATCATCATATTGTCCAGCCATCTGTGTGATAGATGCACTTTACATTTTGACTGTAGTATATACTAATTCTTGTACGAAAATAATTTGATACGAGTTTGTTATCAAAAGCAAATTAGCAATAATAATTAAAGAAATTGTACCAGGACACAGCTCGCCAAATTCTGGTGACTTAATTCTCTTTGTAGCCTACTAATTTATATATATATATAGAGAGAGAATTTGCATATACAATTATGCATTTGAGATAAGTCACGGCATCAGTTATCTTTGATTTGTGTCTTTCGCGTTTCTTGTTTGTCTACTTTAAATGCTGTTGAGTCGAAGTTTTTGTGAATGTTTTGTTTCGTCCTGAATTAAACGTTCCACTAGTGTATCCTTTCTTGTTTTTTTTTTCTTTTTTTCTTTTATAAATCAAAAACATGTGGTTCTCTTTTTCTTTTCTTACATGGAACCTCCATTTATCCGCATATCTAACCCATCTTTCGGCTTACAATCTCAGAACTGCTCAGGCCATTTACATGGGATAAGACCATCCCTCAAATTGGACAAGTGCTCCAAATGACCAGCCGTGATGCTTTTTGTGCAGAATGGGCTTTCTGTGATTAAATAAACTCCTAAAAGTCACTGAGTCAATCTGTTGATTTAATTCAGTAAGCAATCCTACCCTATACAGAGAACCGGCACGGTTGGCCTAGTGGTAAGGCGTCCGCCCCGTGATCGGGAGGTCGTGGGTTCGAACCCCGGCCGGGTCATACCTAAGACTTTAAAATTGGCAATCTAGTGGCTGCTCCGCCTGGGGGTTAGTGCTAGGACTGGTTGGTCCGGTGTCAGAATAATGGGACTGGGTTAGACACAAAGCTTGTGCTGCGACTTCTGTCTTGTGTTTGGCGCACGTTATATGTCAAAGCAGCACCGCCCTGCTATGGCCCTTCGTGGTCGGCTGGGCGTTAAGCAAACAAACAAACAAAATACCCTATACAGAGAGAAGTCGGGGGGAGGTTGACTTTCGTTATGTGTCAAAATAGAGGGATAGTCTAATCTAATGTAAAGGCCTAGGCAGGTCTGAGATTTGCTGTCTGTCCTCTTCTTGGCTGGTTTCTTCTTTTCCTTTCTTTTTTTTGTTGTCGCCTCTCCTTGTTTTAAGTGTAACTGACGAAGACAATCGTCGAAACCGGTCTGTTGTTAGTGTTCGTCAAGTGTTTCTCGTACTGGTGAGTACATTTTTTTTGATAGTTATCTCGATCTCAGATAGTTAGCCGAACAGTTGTCACGGGAAGGACTTTGCTTTATAGACTGAAA
>NC_090246.1:25145253-25149157 GCF_037325665.1 Littorina saxatilis
CGTCTGGCCAGATCTGAGATGGTGGGCCGACCTGTTTTCACGGGAAGGAATGAGTCTTAACACAAACTTAACAGAGGACGTAAATCCAAAAACAAAGAGACTGCCAACGTTCCAAAATAATTATTCAGAATCAAAAAACAAGAAAGGTAGATTGTTGGAACGTTTTTTTTTATTGACAAAACAATACATTCACAAATATATCGACCCAACGGTATAAATATAACAGAGGACGAACTATCTTTGACAGAATAATTAATTGGACTCTGAATGAAGTCTATAGTTTTGTTTATTTTTATTTGTATTTACTTATATTTTTTAGCTTGCCCTGCTAATACGTGTGCTTTCGAGAGTATGTTTTTTCTTCTTCTCCTTTTGTATGTGTATGCTAATGTGTAAATGTGTTTTTACTCGTTAGTTTTGATTTTTTATTGAGTTTGTTGTCGTTACAGGCTTTTTAATTTTTGATTTTTTTCGTTGTTCTTCATTATTATGGTTGTTTGTATGTATGCTTCTTTGTGAGCCGGTAAAAAGTAGATGCGCGTATTTGTTTATATGCTTGTTTGTTTGTTTGTTTGTTTGTTTGTTTGTTGCATGGTGTACATAATCTGTGTGGTGTTTATTATTGTTTTTCCCTTGGGTTTTTTTGTTTTTGTTTTTTTGGGTCAGTTTGTTTGTTTGTTTGCTTGTTTGTTTTGTATGCGTGTGTTTGTTTGTTCGTTATTTTGTTTGTTTGCTTGTTTGTTTGTTTGTTTCATGATGTACATAACTCGTGAGTGTTTTTGTTCCTTAGCGAATGAAATGTGTGGTTGGTTTTTAATATGAGTTAGATCTCGTGCAAGAAACTGTGATTTGTTATACCCATTTATTGTTTGTTGAAAGTTCGAAAAAAGTATTAAAACATTTGTTGGCTTACTTCACGGAAGGATGTTTGGAAGACAGCTAGCTTGATATGTGCGTTTTAGCTGTAAACTCATGTGTTGTCACTTTCTCACCACACTCACACACAAACACACACACACACACACACACACACACACACACACACACACACACAAACACACAAACACACAAACAAACACACAAACAAACACACACACACACACACACACACACACACACACACACACACACACACACACATATATATATATATATATATACGCAAGCACGCACAGAACTTCATGCTTAGCTATATCATATGACAATGCAGAATAGGATACAAAACAACAACATTGCAACACCAAACCAAGAAACAGGAAAAAACTGTAAAACAAAAATTGTGATCGATTCTGTTAGTCAAACCATTTCCCGTTACCTTTGAGACCAATGCACGGCCCTTATTATGGACATACGTTTTTTTGCGCAACTTGTATAACCAGAAATAATGTTGTTTGGAAACAAAAAACACCATAAGCTCTCAGAAATTCTAGGAGTGTATAATTTAAGAATATTCCAAGACAATCATTATCTGGATCTGCCCTGAAACTAACGTGAAAACAAAGACAATGATTACTGAGTTGTGGTGCCAAGTACGCATGTAGCGGTACGCGTTGGTGTTTCTGTCTATATGTAGGCTAAGTAGACCAAGACAAATATGCGCGTTATTCTTGAAGTAAGTCTGGCATTACATAGATAAAAGACGGTATGTGCGCAAAACGTCTTCTTTCTTCCGCTTTTCTTCTTCTTGAAACCTTTTTGGATCATTTCTTTCTTCATTTACTTCATATTTCATATTCAGGCTGTATCTAAACAATTGACAAATAGAACGATAAACTCGTTTGAGTTATCATTATTGTAAGAGGTTATTCATGTTTGTTTGTTTTTATGATTTGCTTGTTTGCGTCTGTCTTTCTTTTTTGTTTGTTTTGGTGTTCATTCTTTTTCATTCAAATTTTATTCAAACAATCATTTTGTAAACACAATAATAAAATAAAAACAGCGACCAACCCACCAGTACCCACCAGACAAACCAACCAACCAAACGAACAGACACCGTCATTAGCAAACACACAAGCTAACACCAAAAACAAACGACACACTATCAAATAAAATGAGACAAACAAAAACTACGAAAAACAATCCACCACAACAACCACAACAGCAAAAACAGCAGTTAAACTAAACTGGAAAACAAGTCGCGTAAGGCGAAATTACTACATTTAGTCAAGCTGTGGAACTCACAGAATTGAATTGAACGTAGTCCGCCGCTAGTGCAAAAGGCAGTGAAAGTGACGAGCCTGTTTGGCGCAGTAGCGGTTGCGCTGTGCTTCATAGCACGCTTTACTGTACCTCTCTTCGTTTTAACTTTCTGAGCGTGTTTTTAATCCAAACATATCATATCTATATGTTTTTGGAATCAGGAACCGACAAGGAATAAGATGAAAGTGTTTTTAAATTGATTTCGAAAATTTAATTTTGATCATAATTTTTCTTTTTTTTTAATTTTCAGAGATTGTTTTTAATCCAAATATAACATATTTATATGTTTTTGGAATCAGGAAATGATGACGAATAAGATGAACGTAAATTTGGATCGTTTTATAAAAACAATATTTTTTTTACAATTTTCAGATTTTTAATGACCAAAGTCATTAATTAATTTTTAAGCCACCAAGCTGAAATGCAATACTGAAGTCCGGCCTTTGTCGAAGATTGCTTGGCCAAAATTTCAATCAATTTGATAGAAAAATGAGGGTGTGACAGTGCCGCCTCAACTTGTACAAAAAGCCGGATATGACGTCATCAAAGACATTTATCGAAAAAAAACAACCGTCCGGGGATATCATACCCAGGAACTCTCATGTCAAATTTCATAAAGATCGGTCCAGTAGTTTACTCTGAATCGCTCTACACACACACGCACACACATACACACACACACACACACACACACACACACACACAGACACACATACACCACGACCCTCGTCTCGATTCCCCCTCTATGTTAAAACATTTAGTCAAAACTTGACTAAATGTAAAAAGCGTTACGATCGAGGATTTAGAAACAGTATTCAGGTTGCGAATAGAACGACCCAAGACTCATTTCGAGAACGAGACTCAGATGACGTAATGTCTATTGTCTCAGATTGCTGGTGTAACATTCCGTTAGGTGATACCAATTCATTTCCTGGGTAGCCGTTAAATGAGGGATGAGTGGGAAGGGCGGGTGTGGGTGACTTAGGATGGAACGGATAATTATGTAACACGTACCGGCTGTGTGAGACGAGACAAAACGTGGTTATTTTTGTCTTGGTACTGTCCTTGTGTTTGGTCGTTCCCCACGCAACCTGTATACTGTTCACCACACCAGGGTAAACGCTGACTATGTGTGGCCGTTGCAATCGTGGATTAAACCTGCTTTTTTTGCATGACGGGGCATGTCAGTGAAGATGACGCGAATCTCCCCACACCGACAAAGGTGACACAACAATACGACAACACAACCTGGACTGAAACAATATTCTGAAAGAATGAAAATCCAAGGCAGTGATTGAGGACGGAAAAGCATGTCGCCTTTGTGTTTTCTGCTTGTTCTTGCCGGTAAGTTGCTTTTTGATTATTTCATGATTATTTGAATTACATTAATGACGCATCACTTCAGTCATAACATTAGACGCTAATGACAGAGTAAATCATGATGGCTTGTTTGCAATCAGTTTCCATATGGACTGTTTATATGTCAAATATGCACACTCACGAAGTATAAGTTTGCGTCGGCCTGACGCCATATGGCTATAAGAAGGGAATTCCAGTGTTCAATCTATACATTATTTGGGTTCAATCTTAAAAATAAAAATAACAGTAACTGAAATGGGTACATATATAAATGCTATTTTGTATTTGTGACCAACATATGACATTTAACATCATATCTCAAAAGTCATTGTTCAACTCAACTAGT